>NC_072739.1:26864540-27164540 GCF_026930045.1 Uloborus diversus
ATATGCTTTCTCCTTCAAAATATGCTTCTATTTACTATAATCTTTAATAAAAGATAGCATATAATAAAATACCGTTTGGCGCAGTATAGCCCTCAAGGGCTCTTGCGCCATAAAAATCAACTCAACCAACCAACCACAACACAGACAAATAAACAAACCTCTTCCTCCAGCAGTAAAACCAATGTAAGTAAAACACAAACCAAAAAATCCACCAATGCAAATATGAATAACACTGCTGTTGAACCATCTAAGAAAACTGTCGAAAAAAAGAAAATTCTCGCACGCGCAAAACTTGGGGTATCCTCCAAACAGAGACCCCCAAAACATTACAATTTTAAAAAGGAGGACTTCTTGCTTACCAGCAAGAAGGTTAAGCTAACAAAATCTCCTCCTCTTCCCTCTGACGAAGAAGTCGAGGACATTGAGTTTGAGGAAACTCCCCCAACCTATGATGAAGGTTGGGTGGAGGATCTTCCTGCCTCTTGATGTGCTTCTCTCTCTTTGGCCGTTTTTCCTCTTCTTTCTTCTTCATGGCCCTGAATATTCTCTCTTGGAATTGTCAGAGTTACTCGCATAATGTCACAGACATCAAATATCTTGTCGAATATCACCAACCGGCCATATTCTGTTTGCAGGAAACATTCCTGTCGCCTGTTGATAAACCGAGGTTGAAAGGTTTTGACATATACCGCAAGGACTGCTTGTCAGGTGACCGTCGTTGTGGAGGAGTGGCATTGCTAATCGCTAATGATTATGCATCTAGCCAGCTCAATATCAACACATCCCTGCAAGCAGTAGCTGCGCGCGTTCACCTTCACTCGCTGTTCACAGTTTGTTCTGTATATATCCCACCTTCTTATGACTTGAGAAGCGTGGAATTGCAGACACTGTTAGATCAACTTCCTCCCCCATTCGTCATCTTGGGGGATTTCAATGGTCATAATCCTCTCTGGGGGAGTCCAGACTCCAACAGTAGATGTTTAACAATAGAAAATTTTATTGAAGACAATGATCTTTGCATCCTTAATAACGGTGAAAACACTTATTTTCATCTTTCTACCCAATCTTACCATGCCATCGATCTCGTAATATGCTCACCTTCTTTTCTGCCACGTTGGGATTTTCAGGTGGAGGGTGGTCTCTACTCTAGTGGCCACTTTCCGATCAGGATAACCTCTACTGGACGCTGCGGCCATCAGCAGCATCAGCAAGCTCGACTTCGCATTGATCGAGCTGATTGGGCAGCATTTACCCAGTTGGCAGAAATTAAATCAGAAGACGTAACTGATATTGATATCGATGTAGCGGTAAAGCGAGTAACCGACATTATACTAAACGCAGCTAACGCTGCCATACCAAAAACCACTGAAGGCAGGATCAAGTTTCCTAAGCCTTGGTGGAACCTCTATTGTCAGGAGGCTCATAAGAAGCAAAAAAAGGCATGGAATACGTTTCGTCGTTATCCAACCACACAAATTCTCGTGGCACTTAAACGAGCTCGTGCTGAAGCTCGAAGGATTCGACGGAAGAGCCAGCGGGACTCGTGGCAGACCTATGTCAGCACAATCACGACGTCCACCCCATCAAAGACCGTATGGGGTAAAATAAAAAAAATCGTTGGCAACTACAATATATCTTGTGCACCCATTCTGGAGAATAACGGTCGTATTTTATCCGATCACAAAGAGGTGGCTGACTTCATGGGGACTTATTTGGCAGAAAACTCCAGTGCAAATAACTATTGCTCAAAATTTTTAACCATCAAATCACGCAAAGAACAAAAAGTTCTAGATTTTAATTCAAACATTTTTAATCAATACAACACAAAATTCACCCTTCAAGAACTGAATGCTGCCTTACAAAAATAAAAAAACACATCACCAGGTCCAGATGAAATTCACAATAGTATGTTAAAACATCTAAGCAGGCCCTCTTTAGAACATATTCTGCATCTTTTCAATAGAATTTATTCGGAACACAGATTCCCAAAATCCTGGTGTCAAGCAACAGTAATTCCTATCCTTAAGCCCAATAAACCATCTGAAAAACCTGAGAGCTATAGACCTATAGCTCTCACTAGCTGCCTATGTAAAATAATGGAACGGATGGTCAACTCCAGGCTGATATACATTTTGGAGTCGCATCATCTGCTATCTCCATATCAAAGTGGATTCAGATTTGGTAGATGCACAATAGACAAACTATTGCTTCTCGAAACATCAATAAGAGAAGCATTTCTCAAACGAAAACATCTCGTGAGCGTATTTTTTGACATTGAAAAAGCATATGACCGTACCTGGAGATATGGGATCCTCAAAACCCTGCACGAGTATCTGTTACGAGGTAATCTCCCCATCTTTCTCTCTAATTTTCTAAGAGACCGAATTTTTCGCGTAGGTGTCAAGTCTGTTCTTTCAGATGCATTTATTCAAGAAGAAGGAGTTCCCCAGGGAAGCGTACTAAGCGTAACGCTTCTTGTAATTGCAATCAACAGCTTAATCGAACAACTGCCTCCCGCTGTCAAAGGTACCATGTTCGTTGACGACTTTCAAATATCTTTCTCTTCATCGAGCATGAGTATCATTGAAAGACAACTTCAAATGGCTATTAATAAAGTAACACAATGGGCGGAGGAAAATGGCTTTACTTTCTCTGTTCAAAAAACTTTCTGTATCCACTTCTGCCGTAAAAGAGGTCTTCATCCTGATCCAACACTTCTCCTTAACAATCAACCAATAGCTGTAAAAGATCAAGGAAAATTCCTCGGTCTTACACTTGATAGCAAACTCAAATTTATACCGCATATACAAGAGTTAAAAAAGAAATGTTTACTAAAATTAAATATCCTTAAAGTCTTATCGAACACTTCCTGGGGTGCTGATACAGAGTCTCTCTTAAGAATCTACAGGGCTCTAATACTCTCAAAACTTGATTATGGATGCCAAATTTATGGCTCCACGGCAAAAAGCTATCTGAAAGTTCTAGATCCAATCCACAATCAGGCACTGCGCATCTGCACAGGCGCTTTTCGAACCTCACCTATTAACAGTCTTCATATTCTTGCTCATGAACAATCTTTGAACAATAGACGCCTCAAACTTTCATTGAACTTTTACTTCAAAATAAAACCTTATACTGATCACCCTTTACACCTTCATATTTTTAATCCATCTAATGTTATCTTATTTCTTCATCGTCCTTCTTCAACCCCAACATTCGGGATCCGAATGCGCCGTGTGCTTTCAGATTTGCAACTGTCAGATTTCAATACTCTCAATACAATAAAACTGATTGAACCATGGTGTGAAGTAGTTCCACCTACCATCAATGACCTCGCTAAATTCTCTAAAGAGACTACCTCCAATACAGCCTACCAACAAATATTTTATGATACAAAATGCAAATATTCTGATTATCATGACATTTTCACTGACGGATCAAAAGCAAACGATCACGTCGGCTTTGCTGCAATAATAAATGGTCAAGTTACCGCTGAACAATTACACCCATATTGCTCTGTTTTTACAGCAGAAATAAAAGCCATATTGATATCTCTACAATCAATAACCCAATCCGCTCACAAAAAGTGGGTGATATACACTGACTCAAAGAGTTCAGTGGAAGCAATCACCCACTGCAACAATAACAGCCATCCCATAGTCATTCAGTCTTACCATTTATACAAAAGTCTTACACAAAATAATTTTCATGTACTCTTTTGCTGGATCCCTGGTCACGTAGGCATTGCCGGCAATGAAGCCGCTGATTCAGCTGCCAAAGACGCAAATATCCTAGTTGATGACAGCGTCCCTTTAGTTGACATTAAAAACGCAATATCTGAATGTCTTAACACGCATTGGCAACGGACCTAGAATCTCGAAACACAAAACAAATTACATTCGATCCAGCCATCGACTAAAGGTTTCAAATCATTACAACTTACCAGGAGAGAACAAGTTTCGTTAACTCGTCTTCGCATCGGCCATACCAGGTTCACCCATAAATACCTCTTATGCCGTGAACCAGCTCCGATTTGTATTAGATGTAAAGTCAACCAGACAGTGTTGCATATCTTATGCAACTGCCCAAATTTTAACCAAATACGTTTTAAATATTTTAATAGTTTTAATCCATCGCTGAAAGACTTGCTGGGGGACCCACCCCATCCCAATATATACTCCTTCCTCTGGGAGATTGGCTTCTCCTTTTTAATTTAGTGGTTGTGTCGTCAAAATGTAATTTTATCCGTTTTTCTTGTTACTGAAGGTTCTTTGACAACCTATTGTTTCAAACCCTTTCATAAATTTTTTAATGTTTACAGGTTTTTTACTACTTGTTTTAAACTACTGTTGTTTATACCTTCCTCTCCAAATCATTTTTACTTTTATCATACCCTGATTTTTTATTTATGTATAAATTCTAAACTAAAAAATCGCTTGGCGCAGTATAGCCCTCAAGGGCTCTTGCGCCATTAAAAATAAGTAAACCAACCAACCAACCATAATCAGGCACTGCGCATCTGCACAGGAGCATTTCGAACTTCGCCTATCAACAGTCTTTATATCCTTGCACACGAACAATCTCTAAACAATAGACGCCTCAAACTTTCTTTAAATTTTTACTTCAAAACAAAACCCTGCACCAATCACCCATTACATCTCCATATTTTTAATCCATCTAATGTTGCTTTATTTCTACACCGGCCTTCGATGACCCCAACATTTGGGATCCGAATGCGTCGGGTACTCTCAGACCTGCAGCTATCAAATTTCAAAACCGTTAACACAATAAAACTAATTGAACCATGGTGCGAAGTCATACCTTCTATAATCAATGATTTCTCAAAATTCCCAAAACAAACTACCGCTAATACAGTTTATCAACAAGTCTTTCATGAGATCAAAAGGAATTATTCTGGTTATAAACACATTTTCACTGACGGATCAAAAGCAAACGATCACGTCGGATTTTCCACAATAATTAATGATCAAGTTACGGCAGAAAAATTAAACACATCTTGCTCGGTATTTACTGCAGAAATAAAAGCTATATTTTCATCTCTAGAATCAATAACCCAATCTGTTCATAGAAAGTGGGTGATATTCACTGACTCAAAGAGTTCAGTGGAAGCCATCACTCATTGCGATAATAATAGCCATCCTATAGTCATCCAGTCATATCTTTTATACAAAAACCTTATGCAAAGTAATTTTCAAGTTACCTTTTGTTGGATCCCTGGTCATGTGGGCATTGCAGGCAATGAAGCAGCCGATTCAGCTGCCAGAGCTGCAAGTATCCTGGTTGATAATAGTGTCCCTTTCAATGATATTAAAAACTCCATCGTTGTAAGCCTCAACACGTATTGGCAGGGGACTTGAATTCAGAAATCCAAAATAAACTGCATTCGATCCAGCCCTCCACTAGAGGTTTTGGATTATTAAATATCACTAGGAGAGAACAAGTCTTATTAGTTCGACTTCGCATTGGACATACCAGATTCACCCACAAATATCTCTTATGTCATGAACCAGCTCCAACATGCATTACATGTGATGTAAATCAGACAGTGTTGCACATTTTATGCAACTGCCCAAATTTTAATCTAATTCGTTATAAATATTTTAATAATTTTAACCCATCTTTGAAGGAGTTGCTGGGGGAGCCACCCCATCGCAATTTGTACTCCTTCCTCCAGGAGATTGGATTCTCCTTTTTAATTTAGTGTTTGTCTGGTCATTATGTGATTTCGTCCTTTCTTTGTTTTTCAAGATATTTTTTCGTCCATTTTGTCTTTATCTTCAAATTGTTTAAATGTTTTTATCGGCTGCACTTTTTTAATATTGGCACTTGAAGTTTTATGCTTTCTCCTTCAAAATATGCTTCTATTTACTATATTCTCCAATAAAAAATAAATAGCATATAATACAATATCGTTTGGCGCAGTATAGCCCTCAAGGGCTCTTGCGCCATAAAAACCAACTCAACCAACCAACCAACCGACTCTCCAGGTAGTGTGCAATTATCTGAATGAGGTAGCTTGGGAAGTTCAATATTATAAGTTTATAGAGGAGCCCCTTATGCCAGACACGGTCGAAGGCCTTCTCTATATCGAAGAATATGCCGATGGCCGACCGCTTGAGGGCCCTGGCTTCAGTTATTTGGTTGGTTATCCGTAGAAGTTGATGATTGGTGGAGTGTTAGTGTCTAAATCCGAATGGAAAGTCACGGATAATGTTGTGCTGTGCCGTGTAGTCCTCAAGAAGGGATTTAATTAGCTGCTCAGTGATTTTGGCCATTATCCTGAGAAGGCTAATGGGCCTGTAATTTTGGGGGAAAAGGGGGTCGGAGCCCTTCTTGTGGATGGGGACAACGGTGGCACTTTTCCAGCACGGGGGGAAGTAGCCGAATTTGAAGATAGCATTAATGATATTGGTCAGATTAGACACAGCCCTAATGGGAAGGTGCTTGAGGTGCAGGGCCGAGATGGAGTCATCACCTGGCGCCTTCCTAACATTTAAATTGATTATTATGAGCATGATGTGAAGGAGAGCATATGAGGGGGGGGGGGGCGACTACATGGGACAGATTGTCAAAATAGTCGCGGACGGTATGGTTCACCCTACGGATAACCGCGTCGTTGTAGGCATGAGCATTTAGCTGAAATTGGTTTTCAAGCGAGTCGGCGATTGCATCAGCTTTTTCCTTCGACGAGAAAACCAGTCGACCAATGGAGGCGTGGATGGGGGGCATGTCCGATTTTTTGTTAGCAATAGCTTTAGCCATCCTGAAAATACCTTTGGTATCCTCATTGAGAGATTCCAATTTATTAATGAAGGATTCACTCCTCCATTTTTTAATTTCTGTTTTGATTTGCTTCTGAAGCTGATTTACTCTGTGCTTCAGTTCTGGGTCTTTTGTGGTCTGCCATAACTTTTTGGCTGTGTTCTTCTCCCTGATTATTGCTACAATCTCTCTGGGTAGCCTCATGGGAGGGTTGGACACTTTTTTAGTCACTTTCGAATTTTCAGCTGCCGTCTGAATTGTGTGGGTGAGGTGGTCTATCTCCCGGTCAATATCATCGGTGGAGAGAATAGGAGAGGGAGGGAATTAATTGGTGATGTACGTAGTGGGTAAAATGCTCCCAATGGATATTAGTGCAAGTGCTGGATGCCCTGGGGAGGGGGGCTCCGAAGCTCAGCTCTAACCAAATAGGGTTATGATCTGAGCTGAGCTCCGTCAGGGAAGTGATTTGATATCTATTAATGTTTTTGGAAATTGCAAGGTCTAGGGTGGTATTAATTTGGCCTGAAAAATGGATTGGGGAATCGGGGTAATGGAGAGTTAGGTCATTGTTGACAAAGTACTCAAGCAAAGCTTTTCCCGCAGGATTGGAGCGACCATTGCTCCATAGGGAATGCTTTGCGTTGAGATCTCCAATGATGAGGGATTTTTGTTTGAAATTGAGAATTTTATCAAAATCAAAAATGAGGAGGGTTTTTCTGGGGGGAAGGTAAGCCGATGAGATTACGTATTGTTCATTGTTCAGGGAGATGACCACCGAACAGTTTTCAAGGGTGTCAGTGTCAATTCTTACTTCAGAGTGTGGGATATGTGTTTTAACACAAATTGCTGTGCCTCCCCCCTAGCATTACGATCCCTCCTGTAGATCTTGTAGTTGGGGAGCCACAGTTTTTCGTCGCCTTTGAAATGTGTCTCCTGCACACAAAATATGTCAGGAGAATGTTCAGTTACAAAGTCAAGAGCCTCACCCATTTTGTGGGTGAGGCTGTTTGCGTTCCAAGAAGCTATGGAAAAAAGCCTAGCCATGGCGGAAGGCGGCGCTGAGATTTTGTAGCTCTTGGAGCATGGTCTGAACGTTTTTGCATACGTTATCAAGTATAGTAGGGACCTTGTTAACTTCCGCTACTATTGAGGAGATGTCTTTTACCTTTGTAATATTTGCATATGATGGGGGGGGGGGGGGGGTAGCAGTATGTTTGCCACGTTTTGCGACCATACTAGGGTTTGCGTTACCAGCTAAGCTAGGATTAGCTGATTCAGAGTCCTGGTTGACAGATCCAAAGTTGGGATCATTTTTGTATTTGTTGATCAGGTTAAATTGGCCACGGGTAATCCCGTCTTTAATAAATCTATCTGGAGGCCTGCGAGGGCAACCCCGGTAGTTGGCGGGGTGTGGGCCTTGGCAAAGGGCACATTTGGCGGGAACATTTGGGGGTTTAGCGCATTCTTTGGTGGGGTGACCTTCACCACACTTGAGGCATCTGTGGGGGTTTGAGCAGAATGCACTGGAATGAAAATAACTTTGGCATCTGTAGCACTGTTGGGGGGTAGTTTTAATTTTCAGGGGTTCTACATTGATCTTGAAGTAGCCCAAGGTTTTAAGATTGTAGAATTGGTCATTGTGTTCGGTACGGTGGAGGTACACCAAGAACAATGGGAGGGGGCGGTTTTTCTTTCCCTTTAGTTGTGTGATTTGTATGGGGTAGAACCCAGCTTCTGAGAGCTCTTGGCCGATGTAAGAGATACTGAGGTCGGCTGGCAGTCCTCGAATAACCAATTTCAAGTTCCTTTCCTCATTTACAGGGAAGGTGTGATTAGGGATATTATTTTTGGAGCAGAAATCAATATTGCGTCGGTAGGAGTCTATATCAGGGGCGTTTATTTGATGTTTCTGTCCAGTAAATTTGATCAAAACAGTCTTGCCCACTAATTCTTTCAGAGTTTTGGCAAGTTCGACTGAATCTTTAACTTCAGATATTAGTATAGGGGGGGGGGGGCTTGTCATTTCGTCTTTTAAGGGGTTGTTGAACGTATTGATCCTGAACCTGCGAGCCTGAGGGCTGAGGTGTGTTGTGGGGGGCACTGCTCGCTTGTGCAGAGGTAATTGGGGGAGCAATTGGGTAGTGGGGATTTCCTTTACTCCCGTATCCATGTTGGAATCAATTTCATAATTAGTGGTAACAGGTTCCATGTCCTCGCTGTTACCCATCTCATTGTTTAAATTATCCCCAGCGTTTACAGGGATGGGGAATTTTCCAGGTCATTAAAGGGGGTACCCTTCATTTTCTTAGGTCGTCTATCAATGTTATCATGGACCCCTTGCGGGTCCATACCAGCAGAGCGCTGAACCAAGCAAGTCCCCTTAGCATTATGGGGGGGGGGGGGGCGAATCAATTGGCCTTTTATTGGTCCTTGCAGCAGTTTTGAGATTTTTGTTCTCTGTCTTGAGGGTATTTATCTCGTTTTCAAGGTCGAATACCTTGATTCTCATTTTATCTTTTAATGCCTCGATTTGCGAGGAAAGAGAGGACTGCATTGAATCGTATTTGAGCATTTGCTCTTCAATTTTCTTTTGGAGGTCACTAATTTGTGACGACAGATCTGATTGAAGTCGTGCAGCTTTTTCCTCAGCTTCTTCACATTTCTTTTTAAGATGCGTTTGATTAAGTAAATGCTCAATGCGGGCCCTTTTATAGGTCTTTGGCAAATCCTCAATGGGGATATTTTCAATATCAATGGTAGCCGAATTATCCTTATTCCCTAGGAACTTAGCTGTTAATGTCTCCAATTCTTTAGAGGACATGGGATTGATCATGTTATAGAATTGGTTAGTAGAAGAGAGTTTCCTAACTGGCGTTAGTGTGTTAGAGAATGAGCCGACAAGGCTTACCTGATTTGTCTGGGACGTGGCCGAGTCAGGAGGAAATCCGGTCTGCAGATCCGAGTCGGAGCTCTCCATAGAGTCCGCCGAGTCCGCCATTATAGAACAATAAGATGCCGATGAACAGGCAGGAGGGGGGACACTCCTAATTAGGAGGTGCTGTAATATGGCCCTTAAAAGGGCCGAGCGGGAATCGACCCGGGTTCACCGGAAGGATGTGCCGGACCTATCTCGATAGGCCGCGACAAACCAACGGGCTAGTATCGGGAAGGGGAAAAGATCTCCGTGCCCGCACAGAATCGACGAGTGAGCCAGCCTCGCTCCCGCGGGGAGCGGCAGTCAGGAGGGAGAACCGATCAAGAGAGGAGCAACCTCACGCACGTCCGCCTCTGACGAGCGGTGGAGGGAGGAATCTAACCTTTTTGGGGTGTCAACAATTTTAATCGAGCATGTGACGCTTTCGCATCTTTACCCAGATTCACTGTGAGTAAGAATGAGAGGGGAAAGGTATGGACATCTGACTCAGCCTCCAACCATTAGGTGGTTGGGAAGAAGCTCAAAGCAAATCCCTCACCCGGAGGAAAAGGTTTTTCTTAATTTTTTTTTTTAAATTAAATAACTAATAGTAAGCTATATACATATTTACAATAGAGTGGGGGAAAACCCATGATGAAAAGGGATAGCAACAATGTTTGCATGTTTCCAGGGGGTGGGGAAATGTCCGAGTTGTAAGGATTTGTTGATAATTTTGGTGATACAAGTAATGGTGTTGATGGGGAAATGTTTGAAGACGTTGTTAGTGATCTTGTCATAGCCGGGAGTTTTCTTATTTGGGAGCTTTTTAATGATATTGATGACTTCTTTAGGGGTGACAATGGGGAGGGGGGGCTGATGTTGGTGGGCGGAAAGGCTGTTTATGTAAAGTCGAATTTCACTATTGACAGTGGTGATGGTAGGTTCGTGGTAGGCATTTGTGTTATGTGTAAAGTGTTTTTCATAAGTGTCAGCAATAGTGTTAGCTTTGTCTTCGTCTGTATAATTCAGGCCTTTTTCCCCATGAAGGGGGGGGGAGGATGGGTTTTTTATTGCAGAGAGATTTCGTCAATTTATATAGTGAGTTATCATCTGTGTATTTAGGCTGGCCAAAATATTGCTCCAGTTATCATTATGAAAGTCCAGAATTAATTTATGGATGGTATGCTTGAGTTGGTTAGCCTCTCGTTTATAGGGGGGGGGGGTAACCAGTATTTCTGAAATCTTTAAGCAATCTATTTTTGCACTTGATGAGTCTGATGATGTGTCTGGGGAGGGTATAGGGGGGGTTCTAATGTTTTTGGTGTGGCTGGAGTCAGTGAGGGCAGTATGGATAATATTGGTGAGCTGTTTAACTGTGTTGTCGAGTGAAATTTTATCGGTGATGGGGGGGTTACCAGGGACATTTTTGTGTAGAAGGTGGGCGAGTTTATCCCAACTGATGGAGGTGAATTTTGAGTGTAATTTGTTATGGGAGGTATGGGTGCCGAAATTTAGAATAACAGGGGTGTGATCAGAGGATAATTCAGTGAGGGCTTCAACTTCAAAATTCCAACTGATATTCTTTGCAAGGGCGATGTCGAGAACAGTGGGTGCGGTGTTACCGCTAAAATGGGTGGGGGTGCTGGGGGTGATAATATTAATGTTTTCGTCGACCGCGAAGTCAAGTATTTGTTTACCTCTGGGGTTTTCTCTACCATAATTCCAGTTTTTATGTTTGGCGTTGAAGTCGCCAAATAGGATGTTTTTGTGGTTTCGATTAGTAATGGCTTTGAGTTCAGTGATATCAAGGGAGTTGGTGGGGGGGGGGGGGATATACAGTGGCTCCCAAAAGTGTTCGTACACCTTGAAATTTTGTAGTAAAACCAAAATAACGCAAAACTGAATTCGAATATGAAGTCCAATTTTTTTTCACACCATTCCTATGCCATTGTGAATAAAACCCAGTAGTTTTTTTTGGAATATTGCCAGATTTTATTTTTGAAATTTGTCAAAAAACGAAGAAACGGATAAAAAATACGCCACAAAAGTCATTGTACACTGAAATAGTTTCGAATAAATTCATAATTAAAATTATCATATGTGGTTTTTTCATTATTTTTGCATTGTAATGATACTGTAAAGTCATTTGACCTTAATTTTTTGTGTTTTTGTTCCCTAATATTCTGATTATTATTTTTAAATGGCAGGTATGCGTAAAAAACAACAAACACGATTCGAAATTTGGTTTTTTCCCTCACAGTAGCCATAAATTGATTTGAAATGTCTCTAAATTGGCTAATTTATACCATTCTATAGTGAAGGGCTTGATAAAATGCTTTAAAGACAAGAATCGGATCGAAAACAAGGTAGGAAAAGGTCAACTGCCCAAGTTAACAAAGCGTGATCGGAGGTTTACAGTTAAAAAAAATATGAAAAATACACATTTCAGAACTGAAAAAGTTTCTACAGAATTGAATGAAACGTTTTACGTTTAATTTTTACCTAAAATTGTTCGAAAAGTTCTCGAATTAGCTAGATTAAATGGGACCTCTTCCCGCAGAAATTTTCTTGTTCGTGCGAAAAACAGTAAGCTTACACTTTCCGTCGTAAAATCAATGTTAAATAAGCTCAATACGTTTTGGAACAACGTCTTATTTATAGACGAAAATAAATTCAACATTTTGGGTTAAATTGTTGTATAATTGTAAATGAAAGAAAAAAAGAGGAATTTAAACTTAAGAACTTAGTTGGATCGGTTAATCAGAACGGTGAATATGTTCTTGTGTGAGGGTGCATCTCAGCATCAGGACTTGAAAATTTGGAATTTTTTGATGAAATAATGAATTATGCTGTTCATTTAAATATTTTAAAAAGCAATTTAAAACTATTACCCCAAAATTTGGTAATCGGAAACAACTTTGTTTTTTATCAAGATAACGATAAGAAGCACACGTTCGCGTTTGGTGCCTCAAAATTTGTCCTTTAAGCTTGGAAATATCTCCTCAATCGCTAGATTTAAACTTAATGGAACATATTTGGAGATATCTGGTGGCTAGATTACGAAAATACACCATTGAAACGAAAAGCGAACTAGAAACAGTAAGACTCGTAGTGCGGCTGAACACTTACTCAGAAATTGCACAAAAAAAGAAAGAAAGAACCAATGAAATCTATTCCCAGACGTTTAAAAGCTGTTGTTGTTACTGCATGATATCCCACTAAATAATAACTTAGTAAAAAGTTAGATTATTTACTAATTTTTGACATTTTTTCAAAGTGTACGAAGACTTTTGTGAGATGAAATTTCCGTAACTTTTGGTTTTTGATTTTTAAAAAATTAAGTTTTAATGTTTTATTAAAAATTTTTGTGTAGTTTTGTTAAAAATAGATCATAGATCTTATAATAAAATACCTATTCCGAAATATTAATTCTAACCAATGGATAAGGGTCTATTTCATTGAAAGTCGTAGGTGTACGAATACTTTTGGGAGCCACTGTAGATGGAGGCAATGGTGATGGGTTGGTTGTTGATGGTAATTTCGACGGCAGTATTTTCCAAGGTGGTGGTGTCAAATTGTAGAAGGGTGAAGGGGTGGCCCCGACGAATTTAAATCGTGGTGCCTCCCCCCCCCCCTGCGGCCGATACGATCATTTCGGACGCAGGTATAATTATGTATGCGGGAGCGTTGGGAGGGTTGTAGGTGGGTTTCTTAGACCAAGCAAAGGTCCGGGGTGTAATTGCCCAAAAAGTGGGAGAGTTCGAGTTTTTTGGCTGGGCTAAGGCCGTTGGCGTTCCAAGAGATGAGAGAAAGGGAGATATTAGACATGTTGAGCACCACTGGAGAGAAGTTGGATGATGGTCTGGAATTGGTTGATTAAGGTGATAAGGATAGGATTTGTTTGATTACTGTTGAGATTATTGAGGGGAACATTGATGGGAGTGGGATTTGGTGGTTGGGAGTCTTGGGGAGGTGAGTTATGTGTAGGAGCTATGTGGGGGGGGGGGGCGAATGAACCATGGGTTGTGAGTTGGGGGGTTGAAGGTTCTGCGTTGGGTATTATTAGGGATGTTGGTGGTTGGAAGAAAGGGGTTGGTAGAGTAGTTAATTCGTGGACGTTTAGGACAACCCTAAAAATTGGATGTGTGGGCACCGCCACATAAGCAACATCTAGCGGGCGTGGTAAGGGGTTTCTGTCATTCATGGGTGAGATACTGCCCGGAGCATTTTAGGCATCTTGGGAGGTGTGAGTAAAAATTTGAATGGTGAAAGAATCTTTGACATTTGTAGCACTGGGGCAAATTTTTTCTTTTTAGGGGTTCTATGGTTACGTTAAGGTGACCTAGGTTGGTGATTTCCCAAATTTTAAGGTTGGCAGCCGTTTTTTTGCATTGTACTAAGAATAAAGGGATGGGGATTTGATTTTTACCTTGCTTCATTTGGGTGATGTAATCCGGGTTGATATTGTGTTTAATTAACTCCTCAGAAATGGTGGCAGCTGAGGTGTCAAGGGGGAGACCCCTTATGACTGCTTTGATAAGTTTTTCTTCAGGGAAGGGAAATGTGTGATTTTCAATATTGTTTTCATCAATATAATTTTTGATTATCCTATATGCTTCAATTGTGGGGGGGGGGAGGATCGTAAGATTGTTTTTTCCTTTTAAGGTTCCATCAATTTTTTGAGCGGTAATTTGACTGAGCCGATTTAGAAAAACAGGGGGGTCTTGGATATTGTTGATTACGATGGGGGAGATTTTAACAGGGATGTTTGAGTTGTTTGGGGGTCCACTATTGCTGGCCTTGTTGGGTTGAGGCTGTGTGATGGGGTAGGGGTTTGCAGAATACCTGTTTCTAATGGGGGGAAGTGGAGCACTAGGCTGAAATGGTTGTGGAAGTGGGGTCGAGTTATGGTTACCTTCATTGTAGGCCTGTGGCGAATTGAAAAGCTCCTGAAGGATACGTTCAGATTCGTTTTCAATATGCATTTGAGAATTTGAAGGACTGAAGTACTCATTTGGTTTATTTACATTATGTTTAGGTCCATTGGTTGAATTTTTTTGAGTGAGACCCTCTGAATGCAAAGCAGGATTTTCGATGTCATTAGGGTCGGTGGGAGCCTGAGTGATGTTATTTTGGTTGGCTGTATCATACGTAGTTTCAAAGTTATTAAGTGGTGGTAGGTCAAGGTCGTGGTCTATACTATCACTAAGTGCGTCATCAGCACGGAGGTATTTACGATTATTGTCTCCATCCGAGATACTTCTATGTCTGTTTTCTCTGACGTTTGGCACTTGACCGGTAGGTCCAAAAGTGGTTTGATTTGCATTATTTGCATTCCTATCAGCTATCATTTGATTAAATTGATCCTGTAAATTTTGGAATCTATCATGTAAATTTGCAATTTTAATTTCAGATTCGTACTTGGCCTCCTGTGTTTTGAGGTCACCATATCTAAAGATGGCATTTTCCTTGACATGCATGATGTCGATGTATATTAATCTATCAGTTTCATTAATTAAGTGGATTTTTTTGAGATTTTCTCTAGTTATCCTATTCATTTTACCTATGAGTTTAAATAAAGCCTGAGAAGTTTTAGCGTTAGCAATAAGTGTCCTGATTTTTTCAATATTGAAATTTTCAGGTAGGGACAGTGAATCTTCGGGTGAATGAGCGAAAACATCACTTACCGAGTAATTGCTGCTTTCCATCTGGAAGAGCCGTAGGAGAGCGAGCCGAAGGCGCTTATAGTTGGCTGCCGGCGCCCCGAGGGAGACGTCCGCTGTACCGGTGGGGAGCCACGAGCTGATCAGGAGAGAGGCAGGAAGGTCGTCGGGGAGAGCGGGAGAAGAACCGGTCCCCTGCGCAATAGACAATCCTTCGCCGGAGAGGTGTAGGAAATGTACCTTTTTCTTACAGATACAGAACGAATTTAAATGGGCCAGAGCGGGCCTCTTTTACCCTGTATGAGGGAAAGTCATGAAGGAGTTGATTTGAAATGGTGTGATGGGGGGGGGGGGATGGAAAAAAGAAAAAAGGAATCTTTTGAGAGCCACACTATATACATATTTACAGGAGTTACATATTTGAAATGACAGTATAAATGAATGATCTGGAATATGCTAAGAGTATATACATGTATTTACATGATATGTACAAGTGGAAAGAAAACTGATAGGCCTAGTCCTATCAGTGTCGAGAATGGAAAGAAGCTTAGGCAAAACCTAAGCATACAAGAGTCATTAACAGATGAACATGGCATCTGACGGCATATTTTAGCCGCCAGAATTAAAAGTGTGGAAGATTTGCTCAAATATCAGTGGGTTTTCATGATGACCAAGTTTGGTGAAAAAGTTGGTGGTAGTGTCAATGATATAGTTATTGATATAAGATATCCCTGAGTCCTTATGCAGGGTTTTGTTGGAGACAAACCATGGTGCTCTAAATATTTTTCTGAGAATTTTATTTTGGAGAGTTTGAATTTTTTTGATATTACTAGCAGCTGCATATCCCCAGCAGGGGATACTGTATAAGAGAGCAGGGCGAATGATCGAGGTGTAAAGAAGCAGTCTGCTTTTAGTGTTCAGAGAGTTGTTTTTATTAAGGAGAGCGTATAAATATCCCACTTTGGACATTGGCCTTTTTGATAACATGATCAATGTGACTATTGAACCTGAGCCGTCTGTCAAGATAGACGCCCAAGTACTTAACATTCATAGAGTATGGGATAGTGTCTTTTCCCACCATGATTTCCTTGGGATAATTTTTTATGTTGTTGGGTGAGAAGCAAATTGTTTGTGTTTTATCAGTGTTGATGGCTATACGCCATTTGTTTAGGTATTGTGTAATGGTATTGACATATTTTTGGAGCCGATGCCTAGCGAAGCTTTTGCAGTAGTCGGTTGTCATAATGCTGGTATCGTCAGCGAAGAGGCAAGTGAGATGGTCATCATTAGAGGGGAAGTCATGGATAAAAATATTGTAGAGGGTGGGTCCCAGGGCACTACCTTGAGGTACACCAGCCCTGATAGTGTGTTTATCAGAAAAACTGTAGAATTTTCACTTGGAAGGTACGATTGTGGAGGTAATGTTTCAGGATATGGATAATGTAATTTGGGAATTTTAGATTGATGAGTTTGAATAAGAGTCCATCATGCCAGACTCTGTCAAAAGCTTTGCTAATGTCGAAGAAGACTCCCACCGTAAATTTGTTATTATTATTATTGTTTTGGATATAGTTGACCATACGGATAAGTTGATGAGTGGTGGAGTGTTTTTCCTTTAACCCAAACTGGAAGTTGGGGATGATGTTCTTTGAGTTAATGAAATCTTTGATTTTTTTGAGAAGGACTTTCTCCACTAATTTGGAGATGGAGGAAAGTAGACTGATTGGACGGTAATTATGTGGGTAAGAGTGATCAGTGTTGGGATTGGGGATAGGTATAACAATTGCATTCTTCCAATAGTTAGGGAAATATCCCAGTCCGAAGATCTTATTGATGACTTCGGTGAGATGCGTAATAGCATTAAGTGGGAGATGTTGAAGGTGGATATTTTTAATATTATCTTCACCACCAGCCTTCCTGGTGGGGAGGTCCTTAATAGTGACCATAATTTCAAGAGGGGTAATAAATGGAATGGTATCAGCAGGGGGAGGGGGATTCTCGAGGAATTCCTTGATAGTGTTACTAATCAGAGTATTGTTATTCTCAGCATCATCTTGAGGGTTGGGGTAAAAAAAATTTTTCCAAGGTGCTGGCAATTAAATTAGCTTTATCAGGGTTTGTATAGACAAGTTCGCTATCAGAGGTATGAAGGGCAGGGATAACTTGCTTCTCGGTAGTAAATTTACGAACCAGAGAAAAGAAAGCCTTGGTATTGTTTTCCAGGGAGTCAAGGTAGTCATTGAAGATTTTAGTTTTGTACTTATCAGTCAGTGTTTTGATTTCTTTTTGGAGATTGTTAAGTACAGTTTTAAGAGTAGGGTCTTTGGAGTTCTGCCAGTGTTTTTTTATATGATTTTTATGTTTAATGATGGAGATAATATTAGCAGGGAGCCTAGTGTGATTTTTGTGGATAATTTTCGTGGTGGTGGACCTATCCAATGCAAATTGGATGTTCTCAGTAAAAGTCTTGATACAAGTTTCAATGTCGTTGGTATTATGGATGGAAGGGTTACCTTGGATCTTGTCATGAAGGATGGTAGTAAAGGAGTTCCAATTGGTAGTGCGAATTGTAATAGAGTCAGTGGAAGGGCGATGTAAGAGTCCAAAATCCAAAAGAATGGGGAAATGGTCGGAGCTGAGCTCCGTAACCGCAGTAATATGGGCAGCATTCGGAATATTCTTGAGCAGAGCAAGGTCAATAGTAGTATTGGAAGAATTCCCTAAGTGAGTGGGAGTGTCAGGGGCAAAAATGTCAACACTATGATTAACAGTATAAGTAAGCAACTTATCGCCGTTGGAGTTAGGAAGGCCGTCAGACCAGACTTGGTTCTTGCAGTTGAAATCACCAATCAAAATGGTGGATGGACTGAGTATGAAAATATTGTCAAAATCCGAATCAATGAATGACCTGTTAGGAGGGAAGTAAATAGATGAAATGGTGATATTGGAGTTGTCAAGTGAACAAATAATCGTGGTGTTCTCGAAGCTGGAGGAGTGGACTGGGCGAACATAATGTCTAATACCCAGCTTAACAAAAATAGCAGTACCGCCACCACGATTTGTGGTGCGGTCGACACGATGACAAATATAATTGGGGAAGAAGACCCTTTGAGAACCATTTAGGTGGGTCTCCTGGACACAAAAAATATCAGGAGAGTGAGCAATAAGGAAATCCGCGACCTCCCCTCTTTTAGAGAAGAGGCCGTTAGCATTCCAAGAACAAATAGAAAATTTGGGAGCACTAGCCATGGGCAAAAGTAGCGCTGAGAGTAGACAAATCCCTCATTAGAATTTCCATTCCTTTAAGAATGTTGTTGATGAGGGAGGGAATATCTTGAAAGTGTTTCAGTAGCTTAATAACGTCGTGAATATCATTTGATTTATTTTCAGTATATTCATGAGGGTTATGAGCAATGGTGGTAGTTTTTAGCATCACTGAGTAGCTTGGGGGTATGTTTTGATTGTTGACAGCATTGAGTGGATTATGAGTGGGATTGGTAGGGTGATCCCTATTAGGTGGTCGATTAGGGCAGCCCCTGTAGTTGGCAGTGTGATCACCACTGCAATTGGCGCATTTGGCCGGAGTATCCTTGGGTTTAGTGCAGTCCTTAGTAGGGTGCGATTGTGCACATTTTAGGCATTTGAATTGTTTGTTACAGTTATTGCTGGAGTTACCAAATTCCTGGCATTGTGTGGGGGAGGACTTGAGTCGCAAGGATTCCACTTTGATGTGGAAGAATCCAAGGAAATTTACGTGGTAGATTCTATTGTTGTCCTCTGTACGAGGTAAGTTGATAAGGAAGAGTGGGAGAGGCTTTCTATCACGACCATTCATTTGGGTGATTTTGTCAGGGTGAAGGCCTATTTCTGCCAACTTATCCTTTATGAATGATGGGTCCGTGTCTCCAGGGAGACCTCTAATGACCACTTTGAGACATTTTTCACCGCTGAGGGTGTAAGTGTGGAATGGGATATCTGAGTCGTTGAGGTGTCTGACTATTATTCTGTATGCCTCATCAGTGGGAGGATTTATAATATATTTAGTACCAGTGTACTTAATAGTAATTTTTGAGTCAGTTATGTCGTTGATGGAATCAGCAAATTTAACAGGGTTGACTAAATTGTCGATGATTATTGCGGGAACTCTGTTACTGCGTTTAAGTTTTTGTGCTTGAAATTCATTATTGTCATCCGTTACAGGCTGGGGGTGAGAGAAATCTGCAATAGTTTCAATCTCAGAGTCATCAACTTCATTAGCCAATGTAGTGTTAATGTGAACATTGTCACTCACTGTAGGCTGTTCCTGATTTTCAACGGTTACAGTTTTACCGCGGTCAGCGGCCAAATTGTTATTTGCCAGTTCGTTGCTGACAATACAAGGTTTAGTCTTGGATGTTTTGATTTTTTTCTTCTGTTTTTTTTTTTGTTTTTTTAACATTAGAAGTAACACTTTCATTATCAGTGGATGCAAGAGCACCAAACTGATTAGATAATTGGATAGAATCTGTGGGGTGATTAGACTTGGAAGAGGAAGAGCCGATAATCGATTCAAATTTCCTTTCCAAGTTACGTATACGACTTAGCGATTGCTCTTCTCTGAGACTAGCATTATCGTGCTGAATACCATTGATATAGTGAGCAAGGGAAACCCGAGAGTTCATTGCTCTGTGTTTATTGCTTAGTAAAGCAAATTTCAAATCCGAATCGTCAGAGTTCTGAATCTTCTTGTCGAAGTAATCACAGATAATGTGTAGGTTGTGGTCACATTGACCAAGAGTACCTAGATCCTGTGTTTCGAGAGAATACAGATTGATTTTGGAGATAAGGTCCTCAATAGAGGTAATGTCAAGGGTGGGGAGGGGGTAATCAACTCCAACATGACTTACCTCATATTTCCAGTCCTTGGATGTATCCTCAGTTGAAGCCATCATCAGTCTTGAAATCAGGGAAACTCCTAAGAGGAGGTGCTCAATAAAGGCCCTTAAAAGGGCCGAGCGGGAATCGACCCGGTTTTGCCGGAAGGATGTACCGGACGTATCTCAATAGACCACGGCAAACCAACGGGCTCCTCGCGGGAAGGGGGACCCCTTGTATCCCCGAGGTAATGTTTGCGTAGTCAAGATGTGTGGAGATTAGATCTGAGGTGAATTTCCTTCAATCAGGAATGAGTCTGCGTGTTTGTGGTGAGACAAGGCGATCGATGAGAAAAATGAATTTAACTGGATTGTGGTCCGAATTTAACATCGCAAGCGACGTTACCTCGAACCTATAAGGGAAACCCTTAATTAATCCGAAGTCAATTACACTAGTCCCATAGATACCTGTCCGTGTAGGTGTAGGGGGAGCTGCTATCGTTATATCCAGGCGATTCGCCAATCTGTGTGTTATGTTGCCAACGGAGTTGTTAACATAGCAGTTCCAAAGGGTATGTTTAGCGTTAAAGTCTCCACATATGATAACATTGGAATCGAGCGAGAGAAGTTTCCGCAGATCCCTCTCAATATCTCTTCTTCCAGCGCTTGTTTCAGTGTTTCGCCTATTGGGGGGTATGTAAATGGAGACTATTGTAACTGGGCAAATGACATCTGAGTTTATTTTAATAATTGTGACTTCAACGGCTCTCAGAGTCGGTGTGTTAATGTAGTGATGGGGGATATTATTTTTAATTAAAATGGCTGTTCCACCTGCAGCATAAGGGTTACCCCTAACAGTGCGTGGGCGCAACACCTGCCTATCGTTACGATAGAAGTCGTAACCGTCAAAGACGGGGTCAGCCATCCCTTGACCAAATTTGGTTTCAGAAATGGCTAAAACGTCAGGCTATTGATCTACAAGGAAGTAATTGAGGTCGGGGACCGTGGTACGGAGACCATTTGAGTTCCAGCAGACAAGGCGAAAACCCATCAGGCAGAAAAACTAGCATTACTAGCCTGAGTTAGGGCCTCAAAAATGATAAAGATCTTATCCCACCCGGTGGGTGCCTTCCTAATTTCAGGAATAATATTCCTGATGATATTGATGTATTGCATGATGTCAGGATTTGCAAATATATTTTTGACCTCTTTTATGAGATCGAAAAAGGAGAAGGCATTATCCGACACCGGGGGGGGGGGGCTTTAGGAGCTACTGGAGCTCCCTCATTGGTCGAACTAGTAGAGGCGACGATTTCGGGCTGTTTGCCCGTGACCGCATTGGCGAATCTAAGGCCCGGCTTGGCCTTGTTAAATTTAGGTTGGTATTTCGGATCCCTTTTATTACCACCAGGATTCTCGACTGGTTTTTGTGTGGGCTTAATTTGGAAGATTTTGCAACCTCTATAATTAGCCGGGTGCTTTCCTCCACAGTTGCAACAAAGGGGGGTTGGAAGCTTCTCCTTCCCTTGGGGACACTCAGACGAGAGATGTTCCCCGGCGCATTTAACGCACCTTGGGGGAAGCCTACAATTGTAGGAAGAGTGGTGCAGCCGTTGACAGGTGTGGCACTGAGGAGGCCCCTTCTTCCTCTTGAATGCCTCAATCTTGACGATTGTGTGCAAGAGTCTCTCCACCTTATAAATTCCTTCCACTCCTTCAGTCTTCTTAAAAAGGAGTTGGAAGATGGGTATGGGATATTTCCTAGCTTGGTGAGTTGCGAGACTCGCACCACCTGAAAGCCAAGGGCTTCGATATCGGTTGAGATGTCCGCCCGCTCCGTGAAGATGGGGAGGCCTTTAATCACCACTTTGAGTGGAACCTCGGCCCGATACGGAGTGACGTAGTGCGGAATTTTTTGGTCCAAGAGGAATTTGTTAAGTTGTCTATGTTGATCACTAGTATCAACATAGAAATTAGCGAATTCGTTGGAAATTTTGATTCGAAATTCAACTTGTGAAGCTTCCTTTAATTTTTGGATCCAAATTTTGTATTCCGAAGAGGGTAGCATAACTCTAATGGGGGGGGGGGCTTTCTTGCAGCAGTGGGGGCAGCAGGTGTCGCCTCTGCTTGCTCAAGCTCCATGTTGTTTTCATCAGTTTCAGTTTGCTTTAAGGCATCAAATTTATTATTTATGGTGGTCTCTTTTGGAGCGACCAGTTTTGGTTGCTTTGAGTGCTTAGTCGGCTTTTTAAAGCCGTCATTGTCAGATGGTCTTTTAGACGTTTTTTTCTTGGTTTTGGACTGAGCATCCATGGGGAGATTTACCGACCCATTAGGTGGGGGGGGGGTGTAGTAAGCTTCAAGATTGTCGTTGTTAACGACATACGTGTGTATCATTTCGTGCTATGCCACGGGAACAAGAAAGCCATGCTTACCACGGGCAAGGAGATGAAGGAGCATCCGGTTTCTCGTCATCGTCCAGTCATCCAGAAGGTTCTTAGTCGACATGTAGAGCTCCATCTGCTCGGCGTGGGCGAGATAGACTTATATCATTGCTCTCGTGTCAGGGCACAAGGTTGTAGATCGTCTGACGTAGGAAGAGTATGCCACGGTGATTTGTGGAGTTCCCACGATTTCTTGAACGGAGTGCCGTTCTCTAATGTTGTCAAATCCAGATCCAGATTCTGATGTCGATGCCATGTCGTATCCGTAAAAAATCAATCGGTGAAATCGCAAGATAAGCTCTCAGTAGGGGGTAGCTACGAGGGAAAGTCCTTGAAAGGACTGTAGCAGCCACGCAAAGACCTGACCCGCCTGTTCATAAAACACAGATCACGCCCGGTCAAATGCGATCGGGGTAAGCATTCCGGGGCACCCAGGGAGAAGCCCCATATCCTTAGTGTGAAGTAGGTGGGAGGAGTCCCCGAAGGGAGCACTGGCTTGCTATTGGTCGATTTCGACCATCGAGTTAATCCTTGGCAAGATCCCGCAATGGGAAAATGAAATTATGAAAAATTCTCGAGGAAGTTTACGGGGCTACGTTTAAGCTAAGATAGAGGGGAGGGGGGAAGAAAAAGAGAGAAAAGAACTAGTCAAGATCAAAAAAGATCTGGGCTAGAGTGGAGATTTTATCCAGGGTTCTGTGACTGGATTTAAGTTTAGGGAGGGCATTCTTGAGGTTGGAAATTATTTTCTTTAAGCTAAAAAATTGGTTGAGTTCTTTAAATATGGAAACAATTTCAGGGATGCTAAACTCCTCCTGGGGGGGGGGGGCTCAGGTGAAGTTTTGGTGTCCGAGGACACTGCAGCATATGAGGCTTCCCGCCTAAGGTTACTTTTAAAAATGGGTCTGTCAATCTGCAATTTGGGTTTGGGGAAAACCTTGCAACCTCTATAAGAGGCCGCATGATTTTCCCCGCAGTTACTGCAGCACACTTTTTCTTGGATACCCAAGTTGGGGCAATTAGATTTTGCATGCTCCCCACCGAACACAACACATCGAGCCTTACGGTTACAATTAACTGCCAGGTGGTTAAACCCCTGGCAGGCGTAGCATTGCCTTACGACTTTGCGGTTGCGGTATTTTTCAACCGTAACCACAGTGAACATAATGTTTTTGACTTGGATAAATTTAGCGGAATGTCCACGACTTCGTCTGGACTGGACATTGATTTGAGTTGGGCGTACACGGTTTATGGTATACTATTTTACCCAAGGTCCAATTAAATATGATCATCACCGAAAATCTTATGAGCAAGAGCTAGCCTGTCGTCTCCGCCGAAGGCGGAGCAAAGTAGGGGGGGGAGTCAATCAGAGGCACTGCGGAGTGGAAAGAGAGTTCTGAATATGTGGCGCCATCTAACGATGCGAGCTGAGTATAACACCAGAGTCTAGCAATGAGAGACGAGCACAAGACGACGAATAGATATGTTTTTGAACATTTTTTAAAAATTTTATCTTTTTTTTTTTTTGTAATCTTTCATTTTTCTTTCTTTCTTTTTTTTTTTTTTTGTTTATTTCGGCCCTTTTCAGTTTTACTTTTTTTTTTTGAATAAATATCAATAAAAGGACAAACACAACATTTAGAAGAAAATAAAATAAAAATAACCCCGAAAGGGCTGCCTACCCGGGGTCAAGCTGCGGATTAGGAACGGGATTATGCGTAGTGCTCAGAGAGTCATAGCAAAGTAGTTGCGTATCCGAAGGGTAGGGATACTTGTCATTTCTGTTTATGTAATCGATCTTAGAGTTGATAGTGGGGTTTGGGTGGTTATAGATTTTTGCATAGAATTTCTTAGCATCTTTAATGATGAATCTAGAGATAGAGAGTATTTTGAGATTGTTATGGAGGTCTTTACCTCTCTCATACCTGTCAGCCTGAGTCATTTGTCTAATGAGTTTATTTTGTGCCACTTGAATTTTATTTATATTAGTTTTGGCAGCCAGACCCCATATAGGCGAGCCGTATAAGAGGGTGGGAAGAACAATGGTGTTATACATCAGCGTTTTGTTTTTTAGGGAGAGTTGGGTGTGATACCCCAGTAGGGGTTTCAGAGCATGAGTTTTATGATTTGTTTTCTTCACGACCTTCTCAATCTGTTTGTTATAATAAAGGCCTTGGTCAAGCGTAATTCCTAGATAGTCAACTTGGTTTGAGAAGTTTATGTGGTTATTGTTTAAAATAATTCTGTTAGGAGTTTTCCTTTTTCCATTTTTTTTAAATGAATTATTTTAGTTTTAGCGGGATTGATGTCTATGCGCCATTTGGAGTACCAATCCGAGATTTCGTTTATGTAATTTTGCAAGTTCTTAGCAGCGAGTCTCTTGTTGTAGTGTTTTGTTAGGACGGCGACATCGTCGGCATAAAGAGCAATCATGCAGTCGTTGCTTTTAGGAATATCAGAAGTATAGATGTTAAAGAGTAAGGGAGATAAAATGGAGCTCTGTGCGACGCCACTGTACATGTTTTTAGTCTGGGATAGGGTTTTACCAATTCTAATCTGTAAGGTTCTACCAGTGATAAAGTTCATGATGATATTAACAATGTAGTGGGGGACGTCGTAGTCAATTAGTTTCGCAATGAGGCCCTTATGCCAAACTTTGTCGAAGGCTTTAGTCAGATCCAGGAAGGTACCTATGGTGCATTTTTTCCTATTGAGACCCTCAGTAATATAGTTAGCTACCCGTAGAAGCTGGTGTATCGTGCCATGCTGGGGCCTAAAGCCGTACTGTTCATCCGGAATGATGGAGTTATCGAGGATATGTTTTTCAAGGAGATCTTTAATGACTTTTTCGTAAATTTTCGACATAGTGTTGAGAAGGCTGATTGGTCTATAATTATCAGGGTCAGTTTTGGGTTTACCAGGTTTATGGATGGGCACTACAATGGCACTTTTCCAGTTCTTAGGGAAGTATTTATTTTTGAGACAGCAATTTATAATTTTTGTAATATTCGTAATAAGGTTCTTAGGGCTGTGTTTAAGCGCTTTATTAGTAATGCCGTCCATGCCAGGGGCTTTCCTAGAGCTAAAGTCTTTGATGATATTGGCCACCTTGATGGGTGAAACGAAGGGGGTGGGGGTATCATCTTGTGGGTTTAGGATGAAGTGTGAGATTTTAGAATTGAGCTGGTCTTCAAAGCTGGTGTCCTGGTGGGGGGGGGGGGAGCGCACTAAAATTTTTACCTATACTATTTGCCATAATTTCCGTAATCTCATTTTTGTCAGTAATAACATTGTCGTCAACTTTAAGATGGGTGATAATGTTATTAGTATTTTTGAAGAGGTTTATGGCTCTATAAAGGGTTTTGTTGTTGGGGCTGAGGGATTTGATAAAAGTTTCCCATCTGTTTTCTTTGAAGTAATGGATCATATTTCTGATTTCGTGCTGCATTCTGTTAATCTGCGCGTTGAGGTTATTATTTCTGGTTCTCCTCCTTTCCTTCCTGAGTCTGTTTTTCTTAATGATCAGTTGACTAATGAAGGGGGGGGGGCCTGAGTGGGTCGTTAGAGATATTGATGTTGGAAGTGGCAAGGTTTTGTGCGTGTTGCATAGCCTGGGTGGTATTCTGGATATCATTATCAATATCGTCAATATTGTTTATAGTGGGGTTGCCAGGGATGGTATTGGCCAGTATTCGGTATATTTGACCCAATTTATAGCCGGTATGGTGAGCTGTCTTTTAGGGAGGGTGTAATCGAGTCCAAGGAGAAGGATAATGGGATTATGATCCGAGGAGAGGTCATCAATGCTATCAATAATGTATGGCCAGTTATTGTTTCGGACGAGAGCAAAGTCAATGATAGAGGGGTTACCATTGCTGAAATGGGTGTAACTGTCAGGAGTGATAATTTGGTAATTTTCAGTAGGTGCGCAATTGTGAATGAAGGTGCCTCTGGAATTATTAAAGTTGCTATTCCAGCTATGGTGGTGAGCGTTGAAGTCGCCCATGAGGACCGAATTGAAATTTATGCGCGCAATAGCGTTAATGTCATTTAGATATGTGCTATTCATGGGGTGAGCATAAATGGAGGCAACCGTGAGGTACGGATTTTCGTTTATCTTTATAGTGACAGTGGAGTTCTTAATAGAGGTGGTGTTAATAATTTTTACAGTGAAATCAATGTTTCTTCTTATGTAGATGGCCGTGCCCCCTCCCGTGCCGATGCCTCTATCATTTCTTATGCAAATGAAATTTGGGAGATTATATTTAACGCCAGTTTTAAATTTCGTTTCCTGAATGAGGATGAGGTCAGGGGAGTATCTCCCTACAAAGTTGTTTAGCTCATAGATCTTATTTTTGGTAAGTCCATTTGCATTCCAAGACATAATTTTAAGATGTTTTTGGACCATATTAAGGCGGGGAAGAGGAGCAATTTATTTTGCTCGGCAAGGAGCTGCATCGCGTTAATTATGCTATTGAGAGTGTTTACAATGGCACTCTGATTTTTTGGGGTGGAATTTTTTCCAGCCAGATCGGCGAAAGTGAGGTCTGGTCGTACACTCATACTTTGTATTGGTTTATGAAAGCTGCTCTCAGTTCTTCTCCAAGTATTTTCCCTAATGTTGTTTTCCTTCGAGTTCGGTTTGGGTCTTTTGACGCAGTCGTACGAGCTTGCAAGATGGAGTCGCCGCAATTGCAGCATTTGGGGGGGGGGGGGGTGTTTATGTCTTTTTTACAGTCCCTACTGTGGTGTTTATCGCCGCATTTCAGGCATCTGGGTTCTAAAGTACATAAATGCTGGGAGTGGCCCCATCTTTGGCATCTATAACATTGCGTGACTTGGCCTTTCCTTCGAAAAGTTTCGATTCTAACTCTAAAATGAGATAATTTATCCAAATTGTAGAAAGTTTTATTTTTGTCATTTTTTTCAAAGCTCACGAAAATGAGGGGAATTGGAATTTTTTCTTTCCCTTTAGTCATTCTTATAACCTTAATGGGATTGTACCCTTGTTCTTTTATGTCATCAATAACATCATCAATAGCGTAATCAATGGGCAGGCCTCTAATGACCATTCTTAGTTGCCTATCCTCATCAAGCTGGTTTGTGAAGGATTGAATATTGTGCTCCTCAGTGAAATTTCTAATGTCCTTATGTTGTTCGGAGGTCTTACGTTCGATAGCAATTTCGCCATTAGCTATTAATTTGCAAGTAACGTAATCCTGTATTTTTTCTTGTATTTTCTTTAGGATGGGTTTGGGGTCAGTTATTTTAACTAAATGTATTTTCGGAATGTTATTTCTTTTGTTTTTCTTATTTTTAGTTTGTATTTGAAAGTTATCATTTATGTTAGTTATGCCTTCACTATCCATCAAATTATTTTGACTGTCGTTATCCTCATTAGTTCGTGCGATCTTGGTTCCCTTACTGTTTTCACTTGGGCCGGCTTCGGCTAAATCTTGATCCGAAATGCCTCTTTTCTTTGACAATTTTCTATCATTACTGTCTTGCTCTAATTTATTTAGCCTATCATTATTTGATTTTTTCAAAGCTTCCATCTCTAATTTTAAACCTTCCATATTATCAATATAGACTCTTAAGTCCTTTTTAAAATCCTCATTAGCCACAACAAGTTCATTAATCTGGTTTTCCTGGGTTTTTAATTTGCCTTCATAAATTTTTGCTTTTTTCTCTTCCGCATCAAACAAAGTATTAATTAGTGTGCCTAGATATCTTTTATCACTTTCAATTTTATCGATTTCCAATTCATCGTGGATGGCAGTAATGACTAACCTTAGTTTGTGAATAACTTCGTTCAATTCATCTAAGTTAGCAAGTTTTTTACATTTCTTAATAAATTTAATGGTGAAATTATGATCATATTTATTTCTAACTAGGACCTGGTTAAGGGCAATGGATATACCACTTACCTTCTGGTACTTGTCCATGTCCGTCCGCCGGGTCGTCTCCGTCGGTACATCCTCTTCCATCTCCGAGTCATTAGGAGTCTCATCCGCCCAGTTGGTCTGGTAGTCGTTAACATCGTTCTTTAGATTGAGCTCCGCGTCCATCTTTTCCCTCACTCTCCTCCGTGAGCCCGGTGAAAGGCGTAGCGCAGACATCTAGCCGTCGGCCGTCCGAAAATCGTCGGGGAACCGGTCCCCACGCGCATAAGCAATTCCTTCTACAAGCGGGGGTTTCAACACAACCTCACCGCTCGGGTGTCCAGCGCGTTCCTGTCTCCACGACTTGCCAAGCCAAGCCATGCAATAGCTAACTGGCGGAGAGGGAGAACCCCCTTTTACCTGACTTCGTTGTGAGATTGTTGGAGTAGGAGAGGTATGCATAGCATGCACTAATTGATGAAGTGAAAAAAAAGGGACGTCGTCAGGGCCACACATAACAAAAAATAAAAGAACAAAAATATGTGATAGAAAAATGGGAATGGAGAAAAACTGGAAATGATCCAGTGAAGTGGAAGGGATCGGGGGGAAGCCTGGGAAGGGCTAATGGCAGGGAATTTAAAAATTTTTAATTTTTTTTGTATGACTTAGAGTCAGTTTTCCAAGTTTTTAAAAAAATTTTTAACGTTTTGAGAGTTTTTATGATTTTTTTGTTGCGCAATCGCATTTTATGAGATTTTTCAATTTTTATAATTAGCCAAAAAGGGCTAGTTTCAGTTTTGTGAATTTTTTTGATGCTAAGAGCACATCCAGGCTAGGGGGGCAGGAGAGCACGGTGCTTGAGCTGCGGGTTAGGGAGGGAATTACTTTTGGTACTGAGGGTGTCAAAAGAAATGAGTCTGCAGTGAGCGGGGTATTTGTGCTTGGGGGAACGGATATCATTAAAAATAGCTTGATCTCTGATGAGGGGGTTAGGATGGAGGTGGAGGTCTCCGAAAAATTTGCGTGCAAGCTGAATTACGTGATGGGAGATGGAGCTGATTCCCGCGTCACGGTGAACATCTTTTCCTTTGATGAACCAAGGGGCTTTACTGATTTTCCTGAGGATCTTGTTCTGAGTAGTTTGGATGCTTTTAAGGTTCTTCTTGGCGGTGAACCCCCAGATTTGGACAGCGTAGGTGAGGACAGGGCGGAGAATGGTTACGTAAAGAAGGCGTTTGCTATTGTAAGGGAGGTGGGAGTACTTATTGAGAAGAGAGCTTATTTGGTGAGTGCGAAAAGCAGTTTTGTCAATTTGGTTGTTTTTGTGCTTGGAGAAGTTCATCTTGCTGTCGAGGGTGATCCCGAGGTAGTTAACCTCGGAGGAGTAAGGTATGTCATTTCCATTAATGCGAATTTGCTTGGGGTGGTTGGCGTTTCCCTTGGCGAAGAAGATGGTTTGAGTTTTGTTGGTGTTGATTTCCAGTTTCCAATTGGAGTACCATTCAACAATGACGTCGATGTGATTCTGAAGCATTTTGCGGGCGAAATTTCTAGACCAGTGTTTAGCAAGAATGGAAAGATCGTCCGCAAAAAGGGAGAGAGTGGTCTGGGGGTGAAGGGGGAGATCAGACATAAAAATGTTGAAAAGGACAGGTCCAATAACACTGCCCTGGGGAACTCCGGCCGTTATGGGGCGAACCTGTGAAAGGGAGGGGCTGAGTTTAACTTGGAAGGTTCTATTTTGAAGATAGTTATATATCAAAAAGACGAGATAAGTGGGAAAGTTATGCTTGATAAGCTTGTAGATAATGCCAAGATGCCAGACCCTGTCGAAGGCCTTGCTGATATCCAGAAAGGCTCCGACAGAGTACTGGCGGTTATTGAAGCCATCTATGACGAAATTAACATTTCTGAGAAGTTGATGTATACTGGAGTGATTGGGCTTGTAGCCAAATTGCTCATTTTGAATGATATTGTTCTGAGTGCAAAAGTCCATAAGTCTTTGCTTGATAATTTTTTCGTAAATCTTGCCGAGAACACTTAGGAGGCTGATGGGGCGGTAGTTATTAATATTAGTTCTACTGGTATTCTTTTTATGTATGCACACGACGATAGTATGTTTCTAGGCGTTAGGGAAGTAACAGAGTCGCAGACTACTGTTGATGATTTTTGTAATGTTGGTAATGACATTTATGGGGGTATTTTTAAGCATTTTTGTGGTGATATTATCGTGCCCAGAGGACTTTTTGTTTTGCAGGTTCCTAACAATGTTGTTGATGTCAGAGGGAGTACAGAAGTTATGTGAGGGGGGGGGGGTTAGAGTTGGAACAGAGGTACTGATAAACGGTAGAGGTTACATCATTGTCAAGCTGAGAGGAGAGAGTATTGGTGAAATTACTTTGAAATATCTCGGCAAAGGCATTAGCCTTCTCCTCGTCAGTAGTAGCAGTACCGTTGGGGGTATTGAGGGGGGGATGGGGATTTTGGGGTCCCTGAGATTACGGGAGAGTCGGTAAAGGGTCATGTTGTCAGGGGGAAGATTCTTGATGAAGGAGTTCCAAGAGTTGGTTCTGTGTTCTTTAATGAGGTCTTTAATAATAGTTTGAAGGTGGTTGACTTCATTTTTATATGGGGGGTAAGCAGTGGTCCTCCACAGCTTTTTTAATCTGTTTTTGTTCCTAATAAGCCTACGAATATGAGGGGGGAGTCTAAGGGGGGGAGGAGGAGGTATAGATGTTTGTGGTGCAGGCATCAAAGGTGGTGCAGAGTGTGTTGGTAATATTATGTATTTCATTATCAATATCAGAAACAGACTCTAGTCTGGGGTTACCCTGGATGCTGTGATGTAGGAGGTCGTGGAACTTATTCCAGTTGGTGGACCTGGAGATGTAGGTGTGCTTGGGGAGGTGGGTGGTGGTAGAGAAGGTGAGGAAAACGGGGTTGTGGTCGGAAGACAAGAGGTGATCGGTGGTAATGAGGTAAGGGAGATCAATGTTGGTGATTGCAATATCAATGGTGGAGGGAGCAAGGGAGTCATAATAGGTGGGGGAGGAGGGGGCAAGAATATGATAGTGGTTATCAGTGGCATATTTATAAACAAATTGACCTTTGTTATTTTCAAGACCAGAGTTCCAAAGTCTGTGTCTGGCGTTGAGATCGCCAACAATGATAAAGTTCCCATGCTGCTTGGTGATCTTATCAAAGTCTTGGGTAGTGGGATTGTGGTTGGGAGGGATGTACATGGAGCAGACATTAATTTTATTGTTGTTAAGTTCAATAGTAATGTTGGTATTTTCAAAGGAGGGGGGTGGAGATGGGGTTGTCATAATGGGTCAGACTATTTCTGACAAAAATTAAAGTACCGCCGCCCCTGCCAGTGAGGCGGTCATTCCTGTAGCATGAAAAATTGGGGATTTCAACTTTGGTCAAGCCTTGAGGTAGGTCTCCTGAACGAGAACAAGATCAGGATCGTAGTCAGCAACAAAATCGCGAAGCTCGCAGATTTTAGAGACGAGGCTGAAGGCATTCCAAGAAACCAACCGCAAGACGTTAATTTGGGCCATTATTGAGGAGTTGAGTGAAGATGACCTGTAAGGCCTGCATATTTTGGAATATAGTATTTACAGCAGCAAGGGTGAGGTTGGAAGTATCAATATTAATGTTGGATGAGGAATTTTGGACAAGACTTTGGAGATCAAGTGGGGGCAAGAGGGGGGCAGTGGTGTCGTTGACTTTAGCGTTTTTTAAAATTTCAGCCGCTTCACTGCAGTTGGATCAGATGTTATTGGAGTTAGAGGTTTTTAATTTTGGGCGAAGAGGACAGTCAAGAGAGTTTGATGTGTGCTCGCCAGAGCAAAGGGCACATTTGGGTGGTTCATCGATGGGTTTGGTGCAAGTATAGGTGAGAAGATAACTAGCGCATTTTAGACATTTAGGGGCCCTGGTGCAGCAGCGACTGGAGTGGCCGTGCTGTTGGCAGCGAAAACATTGTATGATTCTTCCACTTTTCCTTTTGAGTGGTTCAATTTTTACCCTAATGCAAGAGATGTTTGCAATATTATAGATGTTTTTATTTTTGTCGTCTTTTGGTAAATGTACAACAAAAAGTGGCATTGGGGATTGGTCCTTACCTTTTTTCATTTGAGTGATGCGTTTAATGTTAAATTGCAACTCTTCGAGTTCTGATTTAATTTCTTCAGTGGGGGTGTCAATGGGGAGGCCTCTAATGACTATAACAAGGTCTTTATCTTCGTTGAGGGGGTGGGTGTGGGATTCAAGGGCGTGGTCATCTATATATTTCCTAACTTTACGATATGAGTCAGCATTGGGAGGGTAAATAATTAAGACAGGTTCTTTAGTTTGGGGGTTTCTGCCAGTTTTTCCTGTACAGTTGATATACATGGAATTGTTTAGATCTTTTAGAAGATCAAAGGGTTTGGGGGGTTTGTATATATTGATTGGGGGGACGTGTTTTTGCTCAGGATTCCTAAAGTTTTGCCCCCCCGTGTCCGTTTACCTTGTCGTGGTGGGGGGGCTTGCGGTGTGGTGAGTTCGGGGCGAGCTCTTGGGAGGAGTAGTGAACCCCCAGTTGCTCAAACAGAATATCGGCGGGAGGGGATTTTTTTCCCTTCCTTCCCTCATCACACTTACCAAATGCGGACGAAAACCCCTAAGCCAAGGTGTGTCAACCGTGCCTATGGCTGCGTGGTACCGGGGGTAGTCGGTGCCTCAAACGGGAGGCTTCAGGGATAGCAGGCGAACCCTGTCGTACGCAGCCTTACCTCTGTGTAGGGGGGCTACACAGGGGCTAGACCCCACTTTTCCCCCTAGTTTTTTTATGGATATAAACACAAAGAACACTTCTCCCCCTTGTGGGGAGCGTCAGACTGAATCGAATAGCACCGCAAAATTTTTTATTATCAAACGTTCTGATCCTAATTTAAATTTAACAAAAGTATCTCCTTTTCTCATCAACAAAGCCCTCGTTAATCAAATAGGGGAATTTCAATCAGTTAAAAAATTGCGTAATGGTGAGCTCCTCGTCGAAATAAAACACCAAAAACAAACCACATCCATTATGTCTGTCAAACAAATAGGATCCTATCTTGTAACTGTTACCGAACATAAAACCCTTAATTTTTCCCGAGGAATAATATCAGAACCTGACCTTCTCTTTACACCCGAGGAGGAAATCTTGGAGGAAATGAAGGACCAAAACGTAAGTGCAGTAAAAAGGATTACAATAAAACGCAATGGCGAAATGATCAATACTAAACATATCATTCTAACATTTAAAACACCCGTCCTCCCTCCACGTGTTAAAGCTGGCTATCTCTCTTGCCCAGTTCGCCCCTATATTCCAAATCCACTCCGGTGTTTCAAATGCCAGCGGTTTGGACATTCGAAAATTGCGTGCCGTGGTACTGACACCTGTGCCAGGTGCGCAGAGCCCGGTCACGATAGTAATACATGTTCTAAGACCTATAAATGCGTAAATTGCAAGGGGGAACATCCTTCATACTCCAGATCATGCCTAAAATGGATCTCAGAAAAAGAAATTCAGGTGATTAAAACAACACAAAAAATATCCTATCCAGACCCAAGAAAACTGGTTGAATCTCGCACACCTACAACAGGCCTTTCATATGCAGCAGCCATCAAAAAGGTATTTAAATCTGCAAGCACACAAACAGATGCAGAAACTGAAACCTCAACTAATCCCAAAACCGTAAACACAACCAAATCAAATAAACAAACTAATTGTCCAAAATCTTCTTTTAAGAAAACTAACCAAAATCAACAACAAAAAACAAATACTGTATCTGTTACTGTTAATGAAAACATTCCAATCGCACAAAATTCGAAAAAACTAATTGAAAAAAAGAAAATTATGCAAACACGTGCTAAAATTGGGGTGGCCACTAAACAGAGGCCCCCAAAATATTATAATTTTAAAAAGGAGGACTTTTTGCTTTCCAGCAAAAAAGTCAAATTGACTAAATCCCAACTACTTCCTCCCCAAGAGGAAGACGAGGATGTTGAATTTGAAGATCTTCCGCCATCCGACGATGAAGGGTGGACGGACCATCCTCCTTCATGAGCCGCTCCCTCTTCTTCCGGCCGTTCCTCCTTCCTTTTTTCTCCATGGCCCTGAGCATTCTTTCTTGGAATTGTCAAAGTTACTCGCATAATGTCACGGACATCAAAGATCTTGTCGAATATCACCAACCGGCCATATTCTGTCTGCAAGAAACTTTCCTATCGCCCACTGATAAACCGAGGTTTAAAGGTTTCGACATATACCGCAAGGACTGCTTGTCAGGTGACCGTCGTTGTGGAGGAGTGGCTTTGCTAATCGCTAATGATTATGCATCTAGCCAGCTCAATATCAACACATCCCTGCAAGCAGTAGCTGCACGCGCTCACCTTCACTCGCTGTTTACAATTTGTACTGTCTATATTCCACCTTCTTACGACTTGAGAGGCGTGGAATTGCAAACACTTGTAGATCAACTTCCTCCCCCATACATCATCTTGGGGGATTTCAATGGCCATAATCCTCTCTGGGGGAGTCCCGACTCCAACAGCAGAGGTTTAACAATAGAGAATTTTATCGAAGACAATGATCTTTGCATTCTTAACAACGGCGAAAACACTTATTTTCATTTTCCTACCCAGACTTACCACGCCATCGATCTCGTTATATGTTCACCTTCTTTTCTGCCACTTTGGGATTTCCAGGTGGAGGGTGGTCTCTACACCAGTGGCCATTTTCCGATCAAGATAACCTCTACTGCACGCTGCGGCCATCAGCAGCATCAGCAAGCCCGACTTCGCATTGATCGAGCTGATTGGGCAGCATTTACCCAGTTGGCAGAAATTAAATCTGAAGACGTGATTGATATCGATGTAGCCGTAAGCCGAGTAACCGACATAATATTGACGGCAGCGAACGTTGCAATTCCAAGAACCACTAAAGGTAGGATCAAATTTCCTAAACCTTGGTGGAACTTTGATTGTCAGAAGGCTCATAAGGCACAAAGAAAAGCATGGAGCACTTTTCGTCGGTATCCGACCACGCAAAATCTTGTGGCACTTAAACGAGCTCGTGCTGAAGCTCGGAAGATTCGACGAAAAAGCCAGCAAGACTCGTGGCAGGCTTATGTCAGCACAATCACGACGTCCACCCCATCTAAGACAGTGTGGGGCAAAATCAAAAAAATTTCTGGCAACTACAATACGTCTTGTGCTCTCATTCTGGAGAAAAATGGTCAACTTTTGTCGGATCACAAAGAGGTGGCTAACTGCCTGGCGACTCATTTAGCAGAAGTCTCCAGTGCAAATAACTACTGCAAAAAATTTTTAACTATCAAATCACGCAAAGAACAAAGAGTTCTAGATTTTAATTCAAACATTTTTCATCAATACAACACAAAATTTACATTTCAAGAATTAGATATTGCTTTACAAAAATCAAAAAACACATCACCTGGCCCTGACGAAATACACAATAGTATGTTAAAAAACCTAAGCAGGTCTTCATTAGAAAATATTCTGAGACTATTTAATAGAATTTATTCTGAGTACAAATTCCCCAAACTCTGGAGCCAAGCAATAGTAATTCCTATTCTTAAACCAAACAAACAATCTGATAAACCCGAGAGTTACAGACCTATAGCTCTCACAAGCTGCCTTTGCAAAGTAATGGAGCGGATGGTAAACGCCAGGCTCATGTACATTTTGGAGTATTGCCATCTGCTATCTTCATATCAAAGTGGATTCAGGCGCGGCAGATGTACTATAGACAACCTACTGCTTCTCGAAACATCAATAAGAGAAGCATTTCTCAAACGAAAACATCTTGTGAGCGTATTTTTTGACATTGAAAAAGCATATGACCGTACCTGGAGATATGGCATCCTCAAAACCCTGCACGAGTATGGGTTACGAGGTAATCTACCCATCTTTCTCTCTAATTTTCTTAGAGATCGAACTTTTCGCGTACGTGTCAAGTCTGTTTTGTCAGATACCTTCATTCAAGAAGAAGGAGTTCCCCAGGGAAGTGTACTAAGCGTAACTCTTTTTGTAATAGCAATCAACAGTTTAATCGAACAGCTGCCTCCCGCTGTCAAGGGTACCATGTTCGTTGATGACTTTCAAATTTCTTTCTCTTCATCGAGCATGAGTATCATTGAAAGACAACTTCAAATCGCTATAAATAAAGTATCACAATGGGCAGAGGAAAATGGCTTCACTTTCTCTGCTCAAAAAACCTTCTGCATCCACTTCTGCCGTAAAAGAGGGCTTCACCCTGATCCAAGTCTTCTCCTTAACAATCAACCAATAGCTGTAAAAGACCAAGGAAATTTCCTTGGTCTCACACTTGATAATAAACTTAAATTTATACCGCATATACAAGAGCTAAAAAAGAAATGTTTACTGAAATTAAATATCCTTAAAGTCTTAGCGAACACTTCTTGGGGTGCTGATACAGAGTCTCTGTTAAGAATATACAGGGCTCTGATACGCTCAAAACTTGATTATGGATGTCAAATTTATGGCTCCGCTGCAAAAACCTACCTGAAAAGTCTGGATCCAATACATAATCAGGCACTGCGCATCTGCACAGGAGCATTCCGAACCTCACCTATCAACAGTCTCCATATTCTTGCTCATGAACATTCTTTAAACAATAGACGCCTCAAACTTTCCTTGAACTTCTACTTCAAAACAAAACCTTACACTGATCACCCTTTACACCTTCATATTTTTAATCCATCTAATGTTGTCTTATTTCTTCATCGTCCTTCTGCAACCCCAACGTTTGGGATCCGAATGCGCCAGGTGCTCTTAGATTTGCAGCTGTCAGATTTAAATACTCTGAATAAAATAGAAATAATTGAACCATGGTGCGAAGTAAATATATCAACCATCAATGACCTGGCTAAATTCCCTAAAGAGACTACCTCTAATGCTGCTTACCAGCAAATATTTTCTGATACAAAATGTAAATATTCTGATTACCATGTCATTTTCACTGACGGATCAAAAGGAAACGAACACGTCGGCTTTTCTACAATAGTGGATGGTCACGTTACGGCAGAAAAATTAAACCCATCTTGCTCTGTATTTACTTCAGAAATAAAAGCCATATCTACATCTCTCCAATCCATAACCCAATCCAATTACAAAAAATGGGTGATATACACTGACTCAAAGAGTTCAGTGGAAGCCATCACTCACTGCAACAATAACAGCCACCCTATTGTCCTTCAGTCATATCATTTATACAAAAATCTTATAAAAAACCAATTTCATGTTCTCTTCTGTTGGGTGCCTGGTCATGTGGGAATTGCAGGCAATGAAGCAGCCGATTCAGCTGCCAGAGCCGCAAGTATCCTGGTTGATGACACTGTCCCTTTTGACGACATTAAAAACGTAATTTCTGAATGTCTTAACACGCATTGGCAGCGGTCCTGGAATCTTGAAACACAAAATAAATTACATTCCATCCAGCCCTCGGCTAAAGGTTTTACATCTTTACAACTTTCCAGGAGACAACAAGTATTACTAGCTCGACTTCGCATTGGTCACACAAGGTTCACTCACAAATACCTCTTATGTCGCGAACCAGCTCCAACGTGCATTACATGTAATGTGAATCAGACAGTGTTACATATTTTAAGTAACTGCCCTAATTTTAACCAAACACGTTTTAAATTTTTTAATAATTTTAACCCCTCTTTGAAGGAGTTGCTGGGGTACCCACCCCATTGCAATTTGTACTCCTTCCTCCAGGAGATTGGATTCTCCCTTTTAATTTAGTGTTTGTGCCGTTAAAATGTGATTTGTCTTTTTCTTGTTATTCAAGGTGTTTTATCCAACATATAATCTCATACGTTATTTAAATGTTTTTAATGTCTACTTGTTTTTTATTACTTATTTTAAACTAGCTATGTTTATAGCTCTCACCTGAAAACACGCTTACTCCTATACTTATCTATATATTTTATCCCAAAAAAAACGTTTGGCGCAGTATAGCCCTGAAGGGCTCTTGCGCCATAAAAAATAAACAAACCAACCAACCAACCTAAAGTTTTGACGGGGGGCTATTTTTTCCTTGCTTTGAGCAGAATTATTAGTCGGGACGATTTCTTCCTCTGGGAGGTTCTCGAAAGAATTTTCGACTGGGAGGGGGGGGGGGGGAGTCTTCACTAGTAGTGTTCCTTGCAATTTTATTTTTGTGCGGGGTTTGAAAATCATCAACATTATCATCGTTTTCGCTATCACTTAGTACACGTTTTTCTATAGTAGTTTTTTTGGGGGGGGAGGAGAGATCCATATCCCGAGCGTCAGCATCGGAGGTTTTGTTAGTTGCTAAGAAGAGCTGAGCTTCCATTGCAATGATTTTTTCAACAATTTCTCTACCTTGTTTGACAATTTTGTTGTAAATCCTATGATTTTTCTTATCAATGTTAAAATTATACACATCTATGAGGGTTGATAGCATTTCTCTTAAGGGTAAAAGTTCATTAACATTCCTAGCTATCCTGATCTTATTGCTTATACCTTTCCTACTCCAACTGAAATCACGCAACAAAGAGGTAAATTTTGAATTTCTTACCGGTTGATTCCGGAATTCATCTCGCCGGGAGGTGTCGGTGCAGGCCGTATCATAATCCTCGTCGTCTGGGTCAGTCGCGGAGTCATCGTCATCCGGATGCCTGTAGAATGATGAAAGGTGAGCCATGTTCGCAGGAGAAGAGACGGCGATCAGCAACACGGCCTTGAAAAAGGCCCTTCACGCCAAGCCGAAACCCTCTGCCCTAAGACTAGCACGTCCGACAGCCCGGTAAAACCGTAGCCTTACCGCTGTGGATCGTACTCGTCCCGCAACAGGGGTGTGAGAGCGCAAGCAAGGACCGGAAAACCGGTCCCAAAGAGGAGGAAAGAAAAACACGTCCGCTCTGGACGGTCTCCAGAGGAAGAATGATCCACGACTTCGGGGGGAGTCAACATTTTTCAGTGGGCCTATGGTGCTTACGCTTCTTTACCCCGATTCAATGGTAGGGAAGAGTGAGATGGGAAGGGAATGAGTAATTTTGAATGAGTCTCCAGGCATTTAGGATGCCTGGGAAAACCAAATCGAAAAAAGGGGGGGGGAGATAAGCTTAAGGCCTCGCTAGGGCTGCGAGACCGCTTATTAGGGCATTGATTTGCTGCTGCTGGGCCTGGAGTTGATGGAGAACTTGCGTCATCAGCGACATGAGTTGCCCCATGTCTTGTCCTGGATTAGAAAGCTGTTGCAGAGCAACTGATCTTGGGAGGAAATCTGTAGCTGCGGCACTGCGGGTCTTACGGGTCCAAGCGTTACCCGTCTGGGCTTGAAAAGTCCTCGGGATCCTGGGCTGTCTAGGCTTCGGTTTCTCCGGGCACACTGCGGCGTTTGCAGGATGGGAGTCGCCGCATAGAGCGCAGCAAGCTGGCGTGGAGGAGTCCTTAGTGCATTCGTATGAACGGTGCTCCTTGGCACACTTAAGACAGCTTGGGGTCCTGTAGCACTTGGTTGCGGTGTGGCCGTACCTTTGGCATTTGTAGCACTGTATGGGTGAGGACTTGGGCCGGAGACGCTCGACTGAAATGCGGAGATAGCCAATGTGGCTAACCCCGAGAATATCATCGGAATTGTCCTTCTTGTTGATGACCGCTATGAAGAGAGGCAGGGGCTTTTTCTCCGGCCCGACATGTATTTGAAGCACTTTCGTAACGTCGAAGCCGAGTCCTTTCAGATCATTCATGAGCTCGTCGGTAGGGTGGGATAGCGGGAGTCCACGGATCATGACCTTGAGGGGCCTCTTGGAAGGGAGGGTGTGGCTATGGTATTGGAGTTGTTTGTCTTGAAGGTATCCTTCGATGAGGTCAAAGTGGTCCATGAGTGATGGGTAAATTTGGAGATCATCTCCGGTGATTTTTCCTTGTACTGAGCCAGCACACATCTTGGCGAGGGTGTCGAGGAGTTGAACAGGCTCCGTGGCATTTGCGACCGTAATTGGGGGGGGGGGGGGGCTTGTCTTTGGAGTACTGGGCTTGTCAGGTGCGTCAACCGTACTAGTCTTTGTCAACATCTGTGGCTGGGGTGGCTCATCGTCCTTGGTGGCTAGAGGCTGGAATCGATTACTGAGTTGGATTGCAGAGTCATCCTTATCGCTGGGTCTCATATTATGGGGAGAGGATCTTTTTGCTTTCTTGAAGGGGCTCCGGAAGAACGAGTCCAGGTCGTTGTCGGTGTCCGGAACTGCGGGGTTTGGTTGGGGATACATCTTGTGGAGCTTTTTTTCCGTCGCTTTGATGAACTTCGTTATGTCGCTGCAGATGGTGTATTCTCCGGGGGAGTGATTAGTCAAGTGCAGGGCATTGAGTTCGTTGAGCAACTGCGTAAGATACTTATGCGTTCCATCCAGGGTGGGTTTGTCAGTGCATCCTTTAATCTTGTCGTGGACCTCTTGACAATTGTATTTGTACTTTAGCAGAATTGTTACGAATTCGGGCTAGAGATCATCTGTCCGTCGTCCAGGTTGGTCATTCCGAGAGGAAATCGTTGATGAATTCGATGCGGAGGAAGCGGGAGCGCTGTCCTGGGGGACGGTTTCGATGACGGGGGAAACCCCGCCGGCCCTGAAAAGGGCCTCTACGCCGTTATCCCCGGGAGCGTCCGACCTCCTCCATGAGTTGCGCCTCGACATCTCGGCACGGAGCAGGGAGAAAACACGTCAGACAGGTTCAGTCGCTCAGCTCGGAATGATGTCTCCACGACTTCGTGGAACTGGAACTGGAAATAATTTTGTACAGGTGCCGGGGCGTACCCACTTTACCTGATATTCATACGGAAAAGGAATGGAACAATGAATGACATGGAATGGTGCGAAGAAGAGAGGGGGGAGCAGAGAAAGGGGGGGGGGGCACGCAGGGTGCCGTCAAATGCGCCAGCAGGGCGGTCGATGAAATGATGTTTTAAAATTTAAAATGTATACAAAAAAGGAGCGTCTTCAGGGCCACTAGTAATTTGGCTTGCTTGGTTGTATTATTTTTTATCTTTTAAATTTATTTCCCCCCCCCCAACAATAGTTGGGGAATTTAACATTAATAATACCATTGAGCCAGATCCCTGTACCAGAGCTAATCCGGTTCATAATCATATATGAGGGTACAAAGATCATTGAACTTGGGGAAGAGGCTGTTTGCATTTCACGAGAAAACACGAAGGGCGTCACGGATGACCATTTTGGAGAAGTCTTAGAAACATAAGCTGCAAGGCTTGGATTTGCTGAAGGAGGGTTGTGAACATGGTATTTACAGTTTCGAGGGTGGGTCTGTCAATGTTGAGGTCATTTAAGCTGTTGTGTTTCTCGTCGAGGATTTCCTGAATTTTATCGTTAACACTGGTTTGGTTTTGGCTTTCAATAACCTGCCTACGCAGATCCCAGATGTTTCTGTTCTCCCAGTCTTTGATTTTTGGGCGCATGGGACAGTCCAGTGAATTGGAAGTGTGATTTCCACTGCATAAAGCACAGGTGGGGTCAGTGTCCGGGGATTTAGTGCAAGTATAGGAAAGGTGGCCTTGGCCACACTTGAGACATTTGGGGGGGCGAGTGCAGCAACGACTCGAATGGCCGAATTGCTGGCATCGCCAACATTGTGTTATTCTGCCTTCCCTTTTTTTTAGGGGCTCAATATTTATTCTAAGATAACCTATTTTTCCGAGGTCGTATATGGTTTTGTTTTTTTCATCTTTCGGCATGTTCACCACAAATAGGGGCATGGGGGTTTGTTCTTTTCCCCTCTTCATCTGCTTAACTTTATTGACGGAAAATTCTTCTTCAGTGTGGGCGGTTTTTATATCTTCAACTGGAAAATCTAGGGGTAGGCCCCTAATTACAACATTGAGGTCTCTGTCCTCATTGAGGGGGTGAGTGTGCGATTCCAGATTATGCTCATCAATGAACCGTCTAATTTTTCTGTAGTCTTCCGCTGAAGGGGGATAAACGATCAGCACCTTTTCTTTTGTTTGATGGGAGAAGGTCATCCTACCCGTAACCTCATCGGTGCAAGTTTCGTTCAGGGCTGCGAGGAGATCAGTGTTATTTGGAGGGTTGTAGATACTAATGGGGGGGACGTGTTTGTGATTTGGGTTCCGATAGGCGTTGTTTCTAAATTGGTTTCTATCCCTATTGTAATTAGTCTTCTGGATGTTGGTGAAATCGTCAAGTAACTCCTCTTGGGGTAGGGATTCAAATCTATTGCTAAGTGGGGTGTCAGGGCGGGGGGTATGTTGTAAATTTCTGGCAATTTTACTGGGGTGCGCTCTCTGGAATCCATCATCTAAGGGATGATCATCGTCTTCATCATCACTGCGGACCCGTTTAATGGGCCCTTGGGCCGAATGAGCCATATCATCATCTGAAGTTAGAACAGGTTGGGACGTGGGGGGCAAATCAATATTTTCAGGCCTGGAGTGGTAGTTAACCCTATAAAGTTTATACTCTTCCGCGAGAAATTTCATCTTTTTGTCCTTAATCTTAAGCAATTGTTTACTTATCTGATCGCGTTTAACACGTTCAGAATCTGATAATTTAAAATTTTCCTCAGCAATGAGGATCTCTTGGAGGGGGCTTTCAATTTGTTCTAAACTTATCAAGGTAAGAGCTTTGTTAATCTGCCTATCAAAATCCTGTCTGTTCCATTTTTTCTTTTGTATGATGTCATTAAAGGTACATCTCACCCGGGCATCCTTCTTGAATTTCTGGCTGCAGGAGTCATCTTTTTCCAGTTCCGTGTAGGAGGATTCATTTTCCGGGGCATCTTTTGCAGAAATAAAGAATTTCGATTGAGTCAGCGAGGCAGCCGGGAGAGAGCAATCAGCCAGCGGAGGGAGAGAGCCCGGCGGGACGGTTTCGATGGCGGGGGAAACCCCGTCGGCCCTGACAAGGGCCTCTACGCCACAATCCCCGGACCCTCCCTTGGTCTTCCGCGGAGCATTCCGTGACATGAGTCGTCGCAGAGCACGTCCGACCAGTTCGGGCGCCTGTCGAATCTCCTCTGACTTCGAGACTCCACGACTTCGGGGGAGTCAACATTTTCATCGGGCCTATGGTGCTTGCGCATCTTTACCCGGATTCAATGATAAGGTAGAGTGAGAGGGGAAGGGGATAGTAAGATGATTTAGCCTCCAGGCATTTAGGATGCCTGGGAAAAGGGAAAAAATTTGGGCCATTTACTGACATGGCGACTAGGGGGCTGGGGGGGAGCATCTTGATAAAGTCCATGAAGCGGGCAAACAGGGGACTGTCCGGGCTTCTGGTTTCCTTGGCTGGAGGTCTCCTCTGGGGGGACTTGGGACGTCTCGGACACTCTCGACTGGAAGCAAGATGTTTCCCGCTGCAGTTGACGCAGGTGGGTTCCACGTCTCGGGGCTTCGTGCATTGTCGGCTGTCGTGGTCGCCTGAGCATTTGAAACATCTGGGAGGCAGGTGGCATGTGTGGGCTGAGTGATTGAACCTTTGGCAATTGTAGCATTGCGTCACGTTGAACGCCTTCCGTCTTGGCTCCTCAATTTTGATTCTGAAATAGGATAGGGTTTGAAGGTTGTAGATTTCCTTCGCATCAGGGGTATTGTCCAGGATGACCAGGAATAGCGGGATCGGGGAGAAGTCCTTGTCCTTTCCTTTGGTGAGCTGGATGATTTTGGCTGGAACGAAGTTCCGTTGTCGAAGTTCAGCATCAAGTTCTTCAATTTTGAAATCAACAGGTAGGCCGCGAACGATGACTTTCGTCGGACGGTCTTCCATTGGGCGGTCGGTGTAATGAGGGATTTCCTTTTCTTTTACTGCTGCTTTCAGGCTTTCGAAGTCGTCTCTTGTGGTGGTCTGGATTCTCAGGGCGTCTCCGGAAGCTTTCACTTGAATTTGTCCTTTGACAGTCGCTGAGAGTACATTTAGTAGTGGAATGGCGTTCTTTGCTCCAACGATGTTAACTTTGGGCATTGGCGGGATCTTGACCTTCGGAGTGGATTTACAGGTGGCTGCGTAAGTCGGTGCTGTGTTAGTGGCAGCGTCTGCTTTGGGCATAGTGACTTGTGATTTTTCCAGCTTTCTTATCGTAGCTTGTTGCTTCGTAATGAGTTCCTTAAGCATGTTAAGAATCTTATTGTTAACTGTAAGAAGCGATGGGAAATATCCATGAATATTTTCAGCCGTGTCATCGTCAGCTTTTGTTATCATGTCTGAGGTGAAGTCCTGGAACATCATGAGTAGATTATCACGTATAGGCCACATCGAGCTGTGATCTGTTGCATTTTGGATGGCGGAGTCAACATCTCTTTGGTTGTATTTGTAGAGGGCAGTCAGGGAAGCGAAGTTGTCGTCATTATCCATATCGGAAGAGTCCTGGTTCGCAGGAGAGGCAGTACCTTCGGCCGAGAATCCTGGGGCAGGAGCGAGTGAAGATGAATGTGATGAATGAGCGAAGCTGCTACCGGCACTGGTTTGGCTGACGGGGGAAACCCCGCCGGCTCTGAGAAGAGCCGCTTGGCCAGCTGCCGTAGCGTCGAGATCACGGCGGGAAAGAAAATTCCTTGTCCGCGGCGGCAGTGCGGGAAAAGCGTCGATGGGAGAATTGGCGGAAACCGGTTTCTCCTTGGATTCTTCCTTCCTCGGAGCTCTCCAACAGTTCCTCTTCGAAGCCATCCTTCGAATGAATGCCGAATCTGTAATGACACAGATACAGATCGGGAGAGTTCACTGCGCCAGAACCAAGGTTCTTTTACGCGGTCTGAATGAGAGAAATAAACAGTAGTCGAGCTGGCGTGAAGGGGCGGTGTGAGGGAGGACAGGAAAAAAATATTTAAAAAAGGGAGATTTTTCAGGGCCACACATTTATTTACATATATACAGGTATGGGGCAAGCGGTGTGAACGAGCTTACGTATAGAAAGTACAAGAGTGTGAACTATATTTTTTGTCTTTTTGGTTTTTGTGAATTTTTTTTTGTATTTTTGATTTTTATGATTTTTTTTGGAATATATGAGTAAATGAAGAGAAAGTGGAGCAAACACCGGCCGACTGGAATAAACCAGCACGGCCTGAAACCCGGCCTCCTCCAGGAGTGGGTAAGGGTGAACGATCAACCCAGCAGCCTAATCCACTGGGAGGGGTTGGAGCGAGCACAATGCAGCAGACCAATCCGCCGCAAGTGGGATGAGACCAAAAATATCAAAATAAAACGGAGCGCCCTCGTGTGGCCGGAGCCGCAACTAAGGCTGAGCGGGACTGCCGGTCCTAGTACGATTGTTCCTTCTACGGGAATGGAGTGAGTAGGAGATAAACATTGTATCAGATGGGAAACCAGTATCACCTTTATTGAAGGTGAAATCTAGCTGATCAATTATAAGGGGATTGGGATTGAATTCGATATTGGTGTAGAAGTTGGTGGCGGTATCGATGATATAAGCTGTGATCATTTGAAGGTTTGCGTCGTTGTGTAGGGTTTTGTTAGAAACATAGTAAGGGGGTCTGAAGCTTTTCCTAAGGAATATGTTTTGGAGAGTTTGGATCGCCCTCATGTTTGTTTTGGCTGCATGTCCCCAGATGGGAACGCTATAGAGCAGTGCAGGCCTAATGACTGTTTTATATAGTAAGAGTTTATTTCGTAATGAAAGGTTATTGCTATTGAGGATATGAAAAACATGGCCAATTTTGATTTTGGCTTTCTTTATGACTTCGGTGATATGGGTTTTGAAGGTCAGCTTGCAGTCAAGGAAGACTCCTATATACTTGACATGCCTAGAATATTTGATGGGTTGATTGTTGATGGTTATTTCAGGGGGATAGGTGGTGTTTGCACCCCTAGAAAAACGTATGGTTTGGGTTTTTGATGGATTTAAGGCAATACGCCATTTATTGAGGTAAGCAGTGATTTGTATTACGTAATCTTGTAGGTATTTGAAGGCAAATCTTCTGTTATATTCGCTAACCAAAATACTGGTGTCATCAGCGAAGAGGCATGTAAGATGTTTATTGTGAGTAGGGAAGTCGTAGGTATAAATATTGTAGAGAGTTGGTGAAATTGAGGACCCCTGGAGCACTCCGGCCAAAATGTTATGTTTGTTTGAGATGTGGTTTTTGAGCTTGAGCTGAAAGGTGCGGTTTTGAAGAAATTGGTGGATAATTTTGATGATGTAGGTGGGGAAATTGAGGTTAATTAGTTTGTAGATTAAGCCATCATGCCAGACTCGGTCAAAGGCTTTGCCAATATCAAAGAAGATCCCAACTGTGATTTTTTTTTTGATTCATGTTATGAGTAATGAAGTTCACCATTCTAAGGAGTTGGTGGGTGGTGGCATGTTTTTCTTTGAACCCGAATTGGAAGTTCGGGAGGATATTGTGGGAGGAAAGGTGATTTTTGATGTGAGAGAGAATAATTTTTTCAAAAACTTTTGAGAGGGAACTGAGAAGGCTTATAGGACGGTAATTCTCAGGAGTGGAGTGATCGGCATTTGGTTTGGGAATGGGGATAATGAGGGCATTTTTCCAGCAGGAGGGGAAATGACCCAAGGAGAGGATTTTGTTGATGATTTTGCAGAAGTGGGTGATAGCGTTGAGTGGGAGGTGTTTTAGGAAACTATTCTTAATGTTGTCTTCACCTGCTGCTTTCCTTTCCTTTAAGTTCTTGATTATTAGCATTATTTCCATGGGTGAGATGATAGGAGGTGGGGGGGGGGGGCGTCAGGGGGGTTGGAGTAGAAGTTATTCACTGTATTTTTGACCAGAGAGTTAGTGTGCAGGTCCATACAAGGGTTGAGGCAGAAATTTTTGCTAATAGAGAGAGAGTCAACAATTTGATCGGGCATGTGACGCTTTCGCTTCTTTACCCGGATTCACTGTGAGTAAGAATGAGAGGGGAAAGGTATGGACATCTGATTCAGCCTCCAACCATTAGGTGGTTGGGAAGAAGCTCAAGTAAATCCCTCACCCGGAGGAAAAGGTTTTTTATTATTTTACAATTTTTTTTTTTTAAATATATTAGTAGTAACTTTAATACATATTTACAAGGAGTGGGGGAAAAACCCATGAGGTAAGAGGAAGAAAACTAGTTGAGGGGGGAGGGGGGAGTGGATGCCTAGCAGTGCTCAGAGAATTAAATTTGGGATAACGACAATGGTCGGGATAAGGGTATTTTTCATTCCGGTTAAAGTAGGTGGTTTGGTAGGCGATGGAGCTATTGTGATGATTAGCGAGTTTGCTGTAGAATTTGGAGGCAGATTTTTTGATATACTTAGTAATGGGTTCGATTTTAAGATCTTTATGCATATTAGTCTGATTTTTAATGTACCAGGGAGCACCAAGGGCCCTTCTGAGTGTAGTGTTTTGTATGCCTTGCAATTTCTTTATATGTGTTTTGGCCGCATATCCCCAGATTTCACATCCGTACATGAATATGGGTCGGATTAATTGGGTGTAGACGAGTTTTTTATTTCTGATGTTTAGATTACTATGTTTGTTAAGGAGGGGAAAGAGATGCTGGAGTCTAGTTTTAGTGCTGCCGATGACATTTTTGATGTGTGTGTTGAATCGGAGCCCTCTGTCGAGGGTGATTCCAAGATATTTAATGTTGGGGGAGTATGGAATTTCAGTGTTATGGATTTTTATTTTAGGGGGACGTTTGTTATTCTTTTTACCCTTAGAAAAGATGATTGCTTTTGTTTTCTTTGCGTTAATCTGAATACGCCATTTTCTGAACCATAGAAGGACGTTTTTTATGTGTTTTTGGAGTCTAAATTGGGCATAGATATTACTGTGATCTTTTGATAGTAGGCAGGTGTCATCAGCAAATTGTGCAGTGATGATTTGGGGATGTGTGGGAATGTCGGCGGTGTAGATGTTGTACAAAGTAGGGGAGAGGGTACTGCCCTGGGGGGTGCCGGCGATGATTTTACGAGTGGTTGAGGAGGATTGGTTGATTTTAACATCAAATGTTCTGTCTTTGAGAAATGAAGCAATGAAAGTAATGATATAGGGGGGAAATTTAAGTTTTATTAGTTTATAAATTAGGCCTTTATGCCAAACCCTGTCAAAGGCTTTTTCGATGTCCAGAAAGAGTGCAATGGTGTTCTGCTGATTGTTGAACCCGCTAATAATATGATTTGTGGTTCTTAGCAGTTGATGTAGGGTGGCGTGATGCTCTCTGAAGCCATGTTGATGGTCGGGAATGCAGGAGGAGGTCTGGATAAAGTTTTTAATGTGGGAGAGTACAATTCTTTCGAGGATTTTAGAGAGGTGGCATAGTAGGGAGATGGGGCGGTAGTTTTGGGGGAAAGTTGGGTTGGAATTGGGTTTAAGTATGGCAACTATGTTAGCATGTTTCCAGGGAGTGGGGAAATGTCCAAGTTGTAAGGACTTGTTGATAATTTTGGTGATACAAGTAATGGTGTTGATGGGGAAATGTTTGATGGCGTTGTTTGTGATCTTGTCGTGGCCGGGAGTTTTCTTGTTTGGGAGCTTTTTAATGATATTGATGACTTCTTTAGGGGTGACAATGGGGGGGGGGGCTGATGTTGGTGGCGGAAAGGCTGTTTATGTAAAGTCGAATTTCTCTATTGACAGTGGAGATGGTGGGTTCGTGGTAGGCATTGGTGTTATGTGTAAAGTGTTTTTCGTACGTGTCAGCAATGGTGTTAGCTTTGTCTTCATCAGTGTAATTTAGGCCTCTTTCCCCGTGGAGGGGGGGGGGAGAACGGGTTTTTTATTGCAGAGCGCTTTCGTCAGTTTGTATAGTGAGTTTTCGTCAGTGCTTAGGCTGGCCAAAAAATTGCTCCAATTGTCATTATGAAAGTCCAAAATTAATTTATGTATGGTGTGATTGAGTTGGGTAGCCTCCCGTTTAAAGGGGGGGTAACCGGTATTTCTGAAATCTTTAAGTAATTTATTTTTGTACTTGATGAGTCTGATGATATGTCTGGGGAGGGTATAGGGGGGGGGGGTATTGATGTTTTTGGTGTGGCTGGAGTCAGTGAGTGCAGTATGGATAATATTGGTGAGTTGATTAACAGTGTTGTCGAGGGATTTTTTATCTGTGATGGGGGGGTTACCAGGGACATTTTTGTGAAGAAGGTGGGTGAATTTATCCCAACGGATGGAGGTGAGTTTTGTTTGTATTTTGTTATGGGAGGTATGGGAGCCGAACTTAAGAATAACGGGGGTGTGATCAGATGATAAATCAGTGAGGGCTTCAATTTCAAATTTCCAACTGATGTCCTTAACAAGGGCGATATCAAGAACAGTGGGTGCGGTGATACCGCTGTAGTGGGTGGGGGTGCTGGGGGTGATAATGTTAATGTTTTCGTCGACAGCAAAATCAAAGATTTGATTACCACGGGGGTTTTCTCTGCCAAAATTCCAGTTTTTATGTTTGGCGTCGAAGTCGCCGAATGGGATGTTTTTTTGATTTCGAGTAATAATGGCTTTGAGTTCAGTGGTATCGAGGGAGTTTGTGGGGGGGATGTAGATGGAGGCAATGGTGATGGGTTGGTTGTTAATGGTGATTTCGACGGCAGTATTTTCCAAGGTGGTGGTGTCATACTGAAGAAGGGTGAAGGGGAGGCCCCGACGAATATAGATCGAGGTGCCTCCCCCCCTACGGCCGATACGATCGTTGCGGACGCAGGTGTAATTTTGTATGCGGGAGCGTTGGGAGGGTTGTAGGTGGGTTTCTTGGACCAAGCAAAGGTCCGGGGTGTGATTGCCCAAAAAGTGGGAGAGTTCGAGCCTTTTGGCTGGGCTAAGGCCGTTGGCGTTCCAGGAGATGAGGGATAAATTAGACATGATGAGCACCACTGGATAGAAGTTGGATAATAGTCTGGAATTGATTGATGAAGGTGATGAGGATAGGATTTGTTTGATTGTTGTTGAGATTATTGATTGGGGCATTAATGTGAGTTGGAATTGCTGGTTGGGGGTTATTGGGAGGGGGGTTATGTGCTGGGGCTATGTGGGGGGGGGCGAGTGAACCATGGGTTGTGGGTTGGGGGGTTGAATGTTCTGCGTTGGGTATTATTAGGTAAGTTGGTGGTTGGAAGAAAGGGGTTGGTAGAGGGGTTAACTCGGGGACGCTTAGGACAACCCGAGAAATTGGATGTGTGGGCACCGCCACATAAGCAACATCTAGCGGGGGTGGTAAGGGGCTTTTGGCATACATGGGTGAGGTGCTCCCCGGAGCATTTAAGGCATCTAGGGGGATGTGAGCAAAAGTTTGAGTGGTGAAAGAATCTTTGACATTTATAGCATTGGGGCAGATTTTTCCGTTTTAGGGGTTCAATGGTGACATTAAGGTGGCCAAGGTTTGTGATTTCCCAAATTTTAAGATTTGCAGCAGTTTTTTTGCATTGTACAAGAAAAAGGAGGATGGGGGTTTGATTTTTACCTTGTTTCATTTGGGTGATGTAATCTGGGTTGATATTTTGTTTATTTAACTCGTCAGAGATGGTGGCAGCAGAGGTGTCAAGGGGGAGACCCCTAATGACAGCTTTGATAAGTTTCTCTTCGGGGAAGGGAATGGTATGATTTTCAATATTGTTTTCATCTATGTAATTTTTAATTGTCCTATAAGCTTCAATTGTGGGGGGGGAGGATCGTAAGGTTGTTTTTCCCTTTTAGGGTTCCATCAATTTTTTGGGCAGTAATTTGACTGAGCCGGTTCAGGAAGACAGGGGGGTCTTGGATATTATTGATAACTATAGGGGAGATTTTAACCGGGATGTTGGAGTTGTTAGGGGGTCCGATATTGCTGGTCTTGTTGGGTTGTGGCTGTGTGATGGGGTAGGGGTTAGCTGAATACCTGTTTCTAATGGGGGGGGGAGAGGAGCACTAGGCTGAAATGGTTGTGGAAGAGGGGTCGAGTTTTGGATACCTTCATTGAAAGCCTGTGGCGAAATGTAAAGCTCTTGCGGGATATGTTCAGGTCCATTTTCAATATGCATTTGAGAATTTGTAGAATTAAAGTATTCATTAATTTGGGGTCCATTGTTTGGGTTTTGTTGGGTGGAACCCTCAGTATGCAGAGCTGGATATCCGTTAATTCTAGAGTGGGTGGGGGCCTGGGCGATATTATTTTGATTGGCCGTTTCATAAGTAGTCTCAAAGTTAAGTGGTGGTAGTTCAAGGTCGTTTTCACTATGTGCGTCATCAGCACGGAGGTATTTGCGATTGTTTTCCCCGTCCGAGATACTTCTAAATCTTTTTTCCCTAGCGTTTGGCATGGGACCGGTATGAGATGAATGATGTAGTTATGAACTTAAGTAGAATGAGCTTGTGTATTAGTCCGGCATGCCAGACTCTATCAAATGCTTTAGCAATATCGAAGAAGACACCAATAGTGTATTTTTCTTTGTTGCAGTTATCTTGAATAAAATTTATCATTCGAACAAGTTGATGGGTGGTAGAGTGATTCTCTTTAAAGCCAAATTGGAAGTCAGGAATTAGGTTATGTGAGTGAATATGTTCTTTAATTCTGGTGAGGAGGATTTTCTCGATTAATTTGGATAGAGAAGAGAGGAGGCTAATGGGTTTGTAATTTTGTGGGAAGGAATGATCGGAGTTGGGCTTAGGGATGGGAATGACAACAGCATTCTTCCAAGAGCTGGGGAAGTAGCCAAGTGTGAAAATTTTGTTGATAACTTTGGCGAGGAAAGTGATAGCTTTGAGGGGGAGGTGCTTTAGATGAACGTTCTTAATACCATCTTCACCACCTGCCTTTCTAACGGGGAGGTGCTTGATAGTAATCATGATCTCAAGAGGGGTGATGATAGGGGGAGGAACAGAGGTGGGAGGAGCTTGGAAGAAACGATTTATGCTCCGATTAACTTCAGAGATTGTATCCTCGTCATACTCATGAGCATTAAGCTGAAAGTTGTCTTCAAGAGTGCTGGCGATAGCGCTAGCTTTATCTTGGGTGGTATAAACCAGTTTGCCATGATCGGCATGTATAGTGGGCATAATATGTGCCTTATTAGAGAATTTTCTGACAAGTGTATAAAATGCTTTTGAGTTATTGTCAAGTGAGCCCAGATAGTTGTTAAAAGTAGTCGACTTATGCTCTCCAGTCAGTTTTTTAATTTCATTTTGGACAGCATTAAGTCTAGTTTTAACAGCAGGATCTTTGGAGAGTTGCCAGTGTTTTTTAATTCTGTTTTTATACTTGATGAGATTGATGATATTGGGAGGAAATCGGAGAGGGAGGCGTTTAGAGAATTTCTTAATACTGGCTCTTTCAAGTGCAAATTTCATGTTGTCAGTAAGTGTGGAGATGCAGTTATCAATATCAGATATAGAGGTGATGGTGGGATTTCCCTGGATCCGGTCATGAATGATTTTGGTGTAGTAGCTCCAGTTGGTAATCGTTGAGGTGAGAGGAGCTTCGGGGATGCTCATAGCAATACCAATGTCAAGGAAGACAGGGCAGTGGTCGGAACTAAGTTCCGTGACAGCTGATATCCTAGTATGATAGTTAAATCGTTTTAGCAGTGCGATATCAAGGGTGGAATTTGATGATGTACCGTAATAGGTGGGGGGTGTCAGGTGCGATGAGCTGGACATCATTATCAATGATATAATTTAGCAGTTTCTCACCATTTGTATTTGGGAGACCATCAGTCCATATCTCATGTTTGCAATTTAGATCGCCAATTAAAATGGAGCTAGAATTGAGGAAAAGTAATTTGTCAAAATCACGTTCATAAAAGGTATTCCCAGGGGGAAAATAAATGGAGGAAATAGTAACCAGTTTGTTGTCTATATTGCAGACAATAGTGGTATTTTCAAAACCAGTAGTGGAGCAGGGTCTAGAGTAGTGGGGGATATTAAACTTAATGAAGATCGCAGTGCCGCCACCACGAGAATGTGTACGGTCATTACGATAACATTTGTAATTAGGGAAGTACACCCTATTGTTATTGGTAAGGTGCGTCTCTTGAACGCAGAAAATGTCAGGAGTGTGCTCAGTGAGGAAGCTTTCGACCTCCCCCCTTTTAGAGAGAAGGCCATTAGCATTCCATGAGCAGATGCGAAGCATAGGCGTACTAATCATGTTGGAAGGCAGCACTGAGGTCATTAAGATCCCGCATGAGAGATTGCATTCCCTTGAGGATATTAGCAATCAGATGGGGGATTTTGGTGAAGTTTTTGAGCAAGTTGCTTAAGTCTTGTATTTGATCAGAGGGAGGGGTGTGAGTGGAGAGGGGAGTCTCATCAGTTGGGGAGCCTTGGAGCTTTTCAGCATATGTTGGGAAATTCACTGAATTTTTGACAATGTTGTTTTGGATTTTCAGTGGGGGAAGTTTTAGGATTTCTATCGGGGGGCCTCTTAGGGCAACCCCTAAAATTAAGCAGTATGGTCACCGCCACAGTTTGCACATTTGGCGGGAGTATCTTTAGGCTTGGTACAATCCCTAGTCGGATGGTCGCTAGCACATTTTAGGCACTTAAAAGGCTTGTAGCAATTTCTGCTAGAATGGCCAAAGTCCTGGCATCTAAAGCACTGTGTTGGGGGAGGATTTAAGCCTAAGTGCTTCAACTTTGATTTGAAAATATCCCAAATAATTTATGTGGTAAATCTGTTTGCTTTCCTCGTTACGAGGTAAATTGACCAGAAATAAGGGGAGAGCTTGTCGATTTTTCCCGGTCATACTGGGATATATTGTCGGGGTGAAACCCGAGATCGGCAAGTTTATACCTTGATAAAGGAAATGTCTGTGTCACGGGGGAGACCCCTAATGAAAATTTTTAGGCATTTATCCCCATTGAGTGTACTGTGTGGTAATGTATATTGTTTTGGGTTAAGTGTCTGATGATGGTGCGGTAGGCGTCATCAGTGGGAGGTTTATACAATGTATTTGGAGCCCGTATATTTTAACGGTAATTTTGCTGTTAGTAATCTCATTAAGAGTTTCAATGAATTTAACAGAATTTTCAATTTCATCAATAATAATGGGGGGAATTTTGTTGTTTCTTTTTAGTTTCTGTGATTGAAATTCACAGTTATCATCATTAGGAATGTCATTATCATTGGTTGTGAGTGTTTCTATGTCATTCATATTCAGACTCGCCATTAACAGAGGTGAGGTCGACTGATTCTGGACGTACAAATGGTGTGGTTTCCATAATAGGACTAAGGGCTGTATTAGCCGATCCTTTAACAACATCTTCTATAGTTTGATCAATGGAATCACGTTCTGAGTCTTGAGATATGCGAATTTGTTTGGTATTTTTTCTGAGTACCCTTCTGTTGCTACTGCTCTTGGGAGCAGCGAATTTAGATTTTTCGACTTTCTTTACAAGTTTAGTGTTAGTCAGTACTTCAAACTGATTCCCAACAGGGATACTGACTTTGATGGGAGTCGTGCTGTTATTTGATGCAGCTTTCTTTGAAGGTTTAGTGTCGAGGGCAGTGAGTCTAGCATTGAGTTTGAACATTCTGATTTCTCAGTATTTGGTTTTCCTCGAATAGGCGAGTAGTCTCTTTATCATTCAGGTGATGTGCAAGAGAGACACGGACATTCATAGCCCTTTGCTTGGCCATTACGTGGGCGAATTTAGCATTTATATCGTCAGTAGCATCTATCTTTTTGTCATAAAAAGTCGCATATAATGCGTAGATTATCATCACAAGTTGCCAGTTACAAATACATCGTTTGTCTGTAAGGTATAGAGGTTTATCTTAGAGACAAGTTCCTCAACACTTTTGACAGGGAGGGAAGGGAGGGGGTAGTCAACTCCAAAACATCTTACCTCGTGAGGTTCCCAATCTCTTGGAGCGTCTGTATCTGACTGGTAGACCAACGTCGTGGGCGGGGAGGAGAAGACTGTGACATCATGAGTTAAAGAAGGGGGAACTCCTAAGAGGAGGTGCTCAAATATGGCCCTGAAAAGGGCCGAGCGGGAAGCGACCCGGTTTTGCCGGAAGGATATACCGGACCTATCTCAATAGGCCGCGGCAAACCAACGGGCTACTTGCGGGAAGGGGGACCCTAATCCGTCGTGGACGGAGAGCGAAGCATCAGCGGGTGGCCAGGCAGGAGAAAAAGAAAAGATCTTCCTTCGGAGGGGGGGAGCGCAAAACACGTCTTGCTGCTACGCCGGTCGGAGGAGGAAGTCGAAATGTTTTTTTTTTTTATAGAATGATTGGTCGGGCAGGCCCGCAGGGCCATTATTTCCCGGTAGGTGGGGGGAAAAGTTGGCTCAGAGAGGTAAGTAGAAAGGAAAGTGCACAGGAGAGATGGAAGGTATGTACGGGTCGGTGGGGGAAAAAAAAAAAGGAATCTTTTCAGGGCCTATTTACAATATATACACTATGTACAAGAGATTCCCTGCCGGGAGTATGAGTGAGACAAATTGGCTAAATAAAATATTTACAAGAGGAGTCCCTAACGGGGGTAATGAGTTACTACAATTGGAATAATGAAAACTAGGCTAAATACGGTATTTACATGAAGTTATGTACAAGAGGGCTATGTACAGATCTGGCGATGAGGGGGCCCGCGTGGCGGGAGTATGATGGAAGATTATCAATGTTATCTTCCCTGGACCCGATCTCCCCATACCGGCGCCAGACCTGGTATTGGAGAGGTCGTGGTCCACAAACATCGTATCACCTTCACCTTCACAAGTATTTTCATCGGGGCGTACAGAGATAGGGTTGCTCTTTTACCCGAGGTCTTTATTGGATGAGCGTATGCTTTAAAACTGCGTAAGCCAATGGCATCAATTGCGTCTCCACCTTAGGGGTGGAGCGAAGAAGTGAGGAGAGAGGTTAACTGTAAAACCGTGCGGAGCTCAGTTCAATGGGAGAGAGCGGAGAGCAGGGACTGAAAAGAATATCTCGAGATAAAGTCTGTGCCTCTGGCTTCCGGAGTAAACAAAGATAAATATTTTTGTATTTTCCAAAATTTTATTAATTTTTTTGTAATTTTCTAAGTTTTTAATTGTTTTTGGTTATTTTAATACATTTTTTTTTCCTTGATTAAATAAAAATACATAGAGCAAACACGAACACGAAACCGACAAGAACACACGACAAAAGGTAAGCGAAAGGCACAAGCTAGATGGGGCCGAGCTGCGGATTAGGCAGGGGATTATTGATTGTTGCTAAGTGAGTCATAATTAAGGAATTGTGTCGAATATGGATATGGGTATTTAGCGTTTCTGTCATCAAAAAGGATTTGGTTACTAACCTTCGGGTTATTATGGAATTTCGACTTCGGACTTCGCGATAAAAGCTTCTGGCCTGTTTGATGATGAATTTTGAAATGGATGGGATGTTCATTTCACTATGCAGGTCTTTGCCCCTGTCATAGCGTCTAGCATCAGTCATCTGCCTAATCATTTTATTTTGAATGACCTGTAGTTTATAGATGTTAGAGATCGCAGCGTAGCCCCAGATGGCTGATCCGTACATGAAGGTCGGGAGTATCACAGTGCTGTAAAGTAATTTTTTGTTTTTCCTGCTAAGAGCACTGCGATATCCTAGGATCGGCTTTAACTCGAGAATGCGAGATTCCGCAGATTTGATACTATTGCTGATGTGTTTGTTAAAGTTAAGTACATTCCCTGATCAAGCGTGATACCAAGATACTTCACTTCTTTAGAGAAGGGGTATGGGGGTGTTATCAATTTTGATGATGGGGGGGGGGGTTTTCTTATTGTTGGCTTTTTTAAAGTGGATAAATTTTGGTTTTGCTTGGGTTTATTCTTATCCGCCATTTATTGTACCAACTGGAGGTGTTGTGCAAATAATTTTGAAGGCTATTGCTGGCACTACCCGTCTATTGTAGTGTTTCGAGATAACCGCAACATCGTCAGCGTACATTGCAAGAAGAATATCGTTGGATGTGGGTAAAGTCAGAAATAAAAAGATTAAAAAGAAGGGGGGAGAGAACGCTGCCTTGGGGAGTGCCGGAGTAGATATTGGTTTTTGGGGAGAGGTCTGTTTTTATATTTTAACCTGGAAAGTCCTTACCGCTGAGAAAATCGTGGATAATTATTGACTATATAGTAAGGAGTGTCACAATTTATTAATTTGTAAATCAGCCCCTTGTGCCAAATCCGGTCAAAGGCTTTGGAAACATCTAAGAAGGCACCTATTGTGCATTTTTTCCTGTTTAAGCCTTCAATAATGAAATTGGAGACCCGGAGCAGCTGGTGTAGTGTGCTGTGTCCCTTCTCCTAAAGCCAAACTGCTCGTCGGGGATGAGAGAAAAATTGTCGGCGTGTTTGGAGAGTTGTGATTGGATGATTTTTTCGAAAATTTTTTGAAATGGAATTAAGGAGGCTAATTGGTCGGTAGTTCTCAGGGTCGTTAATGGGGGAGGGATTTTTTGTTGTATTGGGACAACGATTGCGTTTTTCCAAGAGGTGGGGTAGTAATTATTTCTGATGCAGCTATTGTAAATTTTGGTCAAATTAGTGATAACATTTTTTGGGATATTTTTGAGAACCATATTGGTAATTTGATCCTCGCCGGGAACTTTTCTATTTTTAAGTTTGGAAATGATACTTTGGACTTCCTGTGGAGTAATAAAGGGGGGATGAAATCATCGGGGGGGGGTTATTAAAGAAGTACTCAATCGTGGCATCGACATGCTCTTCAAATTGGGTGTTTGGGTTGGGGGGGGGGGGTATTGCTTAAAGTTATTGCCTATGCATGTGGCGAAGGTAGAGGCTTTATCATTATCTTCAGTAATGGTGACGTTCCCGACTTTTAGATTGGGAATTTGAGTTTTTTTGTTTTTGAAGCAGTTTACTGCTTGGTTTTATTTTCGACTTTCAAGTTCTTTATGAAATTTTCCCATTTATTGCTCTTATAGTGCCTGATAAGGTCTTTTATAGTGTTTTGCATTCTGTTTATTTCTCTGTTCAGGTTGTTGTTACGGGTCAATCTCCTTTCCTTTCTTAATCTGTTTTTGACAAGTATGAGGTGGCGAATGAAGCGGGGGAGTCTCATGGGGGTGTTATTGACATGTATGAGAGAGGTGGCAAGATTTGCAGCATTTTGTATTGCAAGGGTGGTTTCTTTAATGCAGTTATCAATATCAGTTTTGTTTCTAAGTTTGGGATTTCCGGGGACCGTGTTGGTGAGAATACTATTAAATTTTCTCCAATTAGTGGAGGGGAAAGTAATGGTCCTCTTGGGGAGGGTAAAATCAAGTCCAATGTAAAGCATGACAGGGTTGTGGTCTGATGAGAGTTCATCATATGAGTCAATGATGAAGGGCCAATTGTTGCCCCTTAAAAGTGCAAAGTCTATAGTGGAGGGAGCGCCGTGGCTGAAATGAGTGGGTTTGTTCGGGGCCAAAATTTGGAAGTTCTTGGAATCCGCATAATTTTGTATAGTGATACCTCTATGATTACAGCTGTGATTGTTCCAATTTGAGTGGTGGGCGTTGAAGTCACCCATGAGTATAGTGTAATAGTTTATGTTGGTGATGGTGTCCAAGTCAGAGGGATCAATGCGGTTGAAGGGGTGGGCGTAAATTGAGGAGATGGTGATTCTTTGATTATTATTAATTTTGAGGGAGATGGTGGAATTTTCAATAGTCGTGGTATTTATAAAATGGGGCTGGAAATCCAGGGTTTTTCTAATGTAGATGGCAGTGCCGCCACCTGTGCCTATGCCTCTATCACTTCTAATGCATATGAAGTTGGGAATGTTGTTTCTGGCGTTTTTACGGAAGTGAGTTTCTTGAACCAACACGAGATCAGGAGAATGTCTAAGAATGAAGTTAGCGAGCTCGAAGACTTTTGATTTACCGAGCCCGTTGGCGTTATAGCTAATAATTTTAATGTGCTTATGGGCCATGATGCACAGAAAAAGAAAAAGACCAAGGGAAAAAGCGAAAACCTTAATTAGTGCTATTTTCGAGCTGACTGGTAAGGATGTGATGATTCCAGCAAATGTGGATTTAATGTCATTTTGGGGGGAGGAGCTTGAAACTTGGGCATAACTACCCCTATTGGTTGGGTTGCTACTGAACGTTCTTTGATTAAATTTGTTACTTTCTACGTTCCATTTGTCATGGAGAAGGTGCTCTTCTTTTGAGCGAACTGTAGGCCGCTTAACACAGTCGGCCGAGCTGGCTAGATGTGCGTCACCACAATTACAGCATTTAGGGGGGATTCTTTGCTTTTAGTACAGTCCCTACTGAAGTGGTTCCCGGCACATTTCATGCAACGGGGGGAGAGAGTGCACAGATGTTGGGAGTGGCCCCATCTTTGGCATCTCCAACACTGTGTCACCTGACCCCTGCGTCTTAGGGTTTCCACTCTGATCCTGTAATAGGATATGACATCCAAATGGAAAAATTTTTTGTTCTCGTCGGTTTTGGGTAGGCTGACAAATATAAGGGGAAGAGGGATCCTTTCTTTTCCTCTGGTCATTCTGATAACTTTTTCTGGGAAGAAACCTAACTCATTAATTTCGGCTGTCAGTTCATCTATTGAGTATTCAAGGGGTAGCCCCTTTATGACTGCACGAAGTAGCTTATCTTCGTCAAGCTGATTGGTGAAGTTTTCTATTTTTTGTTCCTCGGCAAACTGGCGTATGATTTTGTGTTGCTCTGAACTTTTGGGCTGGACGGCAATGTCCTTTCCTAACACTTTCACGGTAATTTTTTCCTGCAATTTTTCAGATATTTGATCGAGAATGGGTTTGGGGTTTTGTATGTTAACCATAGTTATGGTGGGGGCACCTTTCCTTTTCCTTCTGTTGGTTTGTACCCTAAACTCTTCATTAGTATGAACAAACTGAGATTCGTTTGCGCCCTTGACTCCAAGAGTCGGAAATTCATCGGCTACCTCAGCTGAATCAATGTTAATAGTGCTCTCCGCATCTTCTCTCATATTGTTTTTGTTTATTACTTTTGATTTCTCATTATTATTTCCCATATTATTGTTCCCTTGAAATTTTTCATAGTTAGCTTTCATTTCTTGCATGTCTGCGCGGAGGTTATCAAAATTTTTGGAATGAACCGCGACTAAGTCTTGTAGATCTTTTACTTTATCATTGAGCTCCTGATTTTTTAAAGTTAGCACACGATTCTTATTCGTGAGATCTTCTACTTTATAACCAATGAATTGGTTTCTATAAGCCCTGAGGTGGTTTAATTTTATATGGTCTTCCTCATTTTGAGGGATAAATTTAGCTTTTTCTAAATCCTCACAGGCCGCGTCGATAGCTTCGACAAATTGGCTTATTTTTTCAGAACCTCCCTTGGAGTTCTTTTTGATAACCATTTTGGCAAAATTTATTTTGTGCCGCTCAAAGACCTCGGTGATAAGTGGAGAGCAACTCACCATCTTGAAGCTGGTGCTTGCTTCGCTCCTTGCTTTCTTATGAAGAGGGCTCAATTTCTCATTATCGGCAGCATCATTCGCTTCGTTCCAATCCGTCGAAGTGCTTAGCTCCCCTTCCTCACGGTTGCCGCTTTTGGCCCAGAATTTCGTTGACTTTGAGTCGAGGCTCATTCCGCCGTACGGCGGTAATCTCCAGCGCTTGCCGTGGCAGATCAAGAGTAGAAGTTCCGGAGTCTTGCGGATTGTTCCGGGCTTCTTTTTTCTCATAAGCAAATTCCTCCTTGCGCGGGGGTCACAGCACAACCTGTCCGCACGGGTATCCAAACGCCATCCCCCAAACATCGTATCATCATCATCATCATAGCTTAAATTTGTTGAGGGCCGTTAGACCTATACGGTCTTTTACCCTAATCTCACTCGTATAATGACATCGTTGGATAGACATTAGAAATTCCTAGTTCCATCATTGTACACCCAAAAGGGTGCCAGTTGTAGAGGGGGGGGGGCTGCATCTCACCCTGTAGGAAGTTCATCAGATGGTAGATAGTACTGGCGGCAAGGAGGCGAGGAGGAGCATTAAGGAAGGAGCGCTTCAATGGCCTTTAGCGCGGTCTTGAGTTGTCTCAGGATCCCTGGGCTGAGATTTTCCCTGGTCGTCATCTGCTGCTTGGGGGCCGGTCCCGTGTCCTGGGGGGGTTGGTCACGTGTCCTGGGGGGTTCGTCCCGTGTCTTAGGGGGCTGGTTCCTTGTCCTGGGTGGTTGGTTCCGGCGTGGATTTTGCCTTCGTTCCCTGGGCTGATCTTGGTCCCTTTTGGGGGTGTCTCTGGCGGGGTGGCCGTCGTCTCCCATCAGGCCGGCGAGGGCAGTAACGGCTACTAGCTACGTGGGGGCCGTTGCAGAGTGCGCAGGTCGTCTGTCCTTGCTGCTTTACCGGGCAGTCGCGGGCTCTATGTTCCTTTGCGCAGATTACGCATCTCTCCTTTCGGAAACAGTGGGTGCTCATGTGGCCGTACTCCTGGCATTTGAAGCACTGCACTGGTCCTGATCTTTTCCTTAGTGTTTCAGTCCGAACAATCAGGTGTCCAAAAGCGACTTTTTTGTCGGTGATCCGATGGGTTCTCTCATCTTTTTTGAGACTTGCGAGGAAGACGGGGATGGGCTGGTTATCCGGTTTCCTCGTAAACTGCTTGACAGAGTGTACAGTGAACTCGAATTCTTCAAGTTTCTCCTTGACGTTTTCTGTTCCGTAGTCATTCGGGAGGTCCTTGATTACGAGCTTCAGTGGTTCTTCTTCACCTGGGAGGGGGGAAGTGTAGAACTGGTACCCTTTTTCTTGAATATGGTCTTTTACTTTGTCCCAAACTTCTTTTTTCCTCGGGCAGACTATTAGATCGTCATTTTTCCCAATTTTTCCGTAAGCGTCTGTCTGGGTTTCCTCTCTTATTTGGTCGAGGGTTTCCATCTTATTTGCGACATTCGTAATCGTTATCGGGCTCCAAAAGTCTTTATCCGTCAGCACAGGGTCGTTTCTTTTGAATTCTTCGAGCTCTTCCTTAAGTGACTCGATTTGTTCCTGGTAGTACTCGATCTTTTCGTCGGCTTCCTTTATTTGCATACGGTAGTTGAGATCACTAGCTCTATCTACAATTTGAGCGTATTTCTGCCAGATGAAATTTAGGTAGCTCATGTCTTCGATGGAGATGTGGTCTCGCTTGAGTTCATCGATGATAGAGAGAAATTTAGCAATAATCTTTTTTGCAGTAACTTCAGCATCCCTCGTTTCGTCGTAGTCTGCATATCCCTTATCTACTGCTTTAAATTCCTCGAAATTGAGGAGGCATTCCTTTTCTAGCAGCAGTGGGAATATGGACTTTGCGGAGTTGAAAGAATCTCTGTCGGTCTTGTCAAACGGGTATGGAGGGCTCTCAGTGTAAGAATAAAACGCAAGTTCGTCCAGTCCGAATGTGAACTCAGCGAGCGCGGCGGCCGCATTTTCCGTCGGCTGGTTCCGGTCATTCCCTTTGGCGCGTCCGTCGGGTGCTGGAGTTTTCGACTTCCTTTTACGAGTCATCATCCTTCTCCTCCAAACATCGTAGGGAGGAGTCAACATTTTGATCGGGCCTATAACACAAAAGTGTTTTTACCCGGATTCAGATTTTAGACGAATGAGAGGGGAAGGGAATGAATAATTTTGACTGGGCCTCCAGGCATTTAGGATGCCTGGGAAAAACCAATTCTAAAAAAAGGGGGGGGAGATAAGCTTATGGCCTCGCTAGGGCTGCGAGACCGCTTATTAGGGCGTTGATTTGTTGTTGTTGAGCCTGGAGTTGATGTAGAACTTGCGTCATAAGCGACATGAGTTGCCCCATGTCTTGTCCTGGAGTGGAAATCTGCTGCAGAGCAACTGGTCGAGGAAGAAAGTCCGTAACAGTAGAACTGCGGGTCCTGCGGGTCCAAGCGTTGGTCGGCTGGGCTGGAAAAGTTTTTGGAATCCTGGCCTGACGAGGTTTCGGCTTCTCGGGACATGTAGGTGCGTTAGCGGTGTGGGCGCCCCCGCATAGGGCGCAGCAGGCTGGGGAGGCGGAGTCCTTTCGGCATTCAAAAGAGCGATGCTCCTGTGCACATTTAAGGCATCGGGGAGTCCTGAAGCATTTCGATGCGGTGTGTCCGTAGCGTTGGCACTTATAACACTGTATGGGCGAGGTCTTGGGCCGGAGTCGCTCGACGGAGATGCGTAGGTAGCCAATGTGGCTGACCCCGAGGATGTCATCAGAATTTTCCCCCTTGTTAATGATGGCAATGTAGAGGGGGAGAGGTCGTTTCTCGGGTCCCGTTTGCATCTGAATAACCTTGGAGACGTCGAATCCTAGGCCTTTCAGGTCGCTCTTGAGCTCTTCTGTAGCATGGGTGAGAGGGAGTCCTCGGATTACAACCTTGAGGGGCCTCTTGGATGGGAGGGTGCGGCCGTGGAATTGAAACTGGTTATCGTGTAGATATCCTTCAATAAGCTCAATGTCCTCAATGAGCGATGGGAAGACAAGAAGATCGTCTCCGGAGATTTTACCTTGCAGATTTCCGGCACACATCTTGGCGAGGGTGTCCAGGAGTTTCACAGGTTCCGTAACATTGGCGACCGTGATTGGGGGGGGCCTAGGCTTTGAAGTGGAGGGCTTGGTTGGTGCATCAGTCAAACTTGGATTTTTCATCGTTTCTGGATGGGGAGGCTCATCAACCTTGCTGCTGAGTGGCTCGAATTTGTTGCTGAGTTTTAATGCGGGAAAGTCATTTAAGTCTGGCGTTGTCCTGCGGGGAGATGATTTCTTGATTTTCTTGAAGGGGGACTGCAGTGGTGAGTCAGAGTCGTTGTCGGTGTCGCTGTCCGTGTCTATGTCCAAAGTTTCGTCGGGGTGAAAAAGTTGCTGTATCTTTACTTTGGCTGCCTTCAAGAGTTGGGTCGTTTGTTTGGAGACATTTCCTTCATTATAGACGTTCGCCTGCAGAGGTATATCAGAGATGAATTTCTCGAGGTAGGCCTTGATTCCTACGAGAGTAGGTTCGTCGACCGCTTCGTCGAGTCTTTTCTTGATGTAATGGTAGTCATAGCGGTATTTGTCGAGTATTGCCTGGAAACGTGGGTCCTTGGATCGATATCTATGTCCTGGTCTATCATTCCGAGAGGAAGTCGTCGAGGTAGTTGTCGCCGGAGAAATAGAAGCGCTGCCCTGGGGGACGGTTTCGATGACGGGGGAAACCCCGCCGGCCCTGAAAAGGGCCTCTACGCCGTTATCCCCGGGAGCGTTCATTTTCCTCCGCGGAGAGCGCATGGACATCTCAGCACGGAGCGGAGCAGGGAGAAAACACGTCTGTCGGGTTCAGCTGCTCAGCTCGGAATGTGTCTCTCTATTCTGAATCCAAACATCGTAGACAAGACAAGACAAGACAAGACATTGAATTTTCACAGGCCTGGGTGAATACCCATTTACCTGAAATCGATTAGGGTCAGTGGAGTAGACAAAAATTGTGCGAAGCACTCAATGTATGAAACATAAAAAGGGGGGGGGAGATGGCAAGGAGGGGGAGGAAGGGGAAAGAGCGAAAATAATTAAAAAAGGACGTCGTCAGGGCCACACTTGTGAAAAAAAAAGAAAAATAAATGAATTGAAAAAAAAAAAAAAAAAAAATTGAAAATTTTGAAAAATTTAATTCAATTTTGGAAAACTTGAGAAAAGTTCATGGAAAAGGTTGACTGTTTTTTGTCAGTTTATGATAAGATATTTTTCTATGTTTTTTGTCATTTTGTAAAATTATATAATTTTTTTTTTTTTTTTTTTTTTTTTCCCCTAGGGAAACATTAGAAGAATAAACAGCACCAAAAGCAAAAGGCCCACTTAAGGGGGAAAGAGATCATCATAATCAGCTTGTGGGTTTGGGAGAGGGTTGTTTTTTGTGCTTAAGGAGTCGTAATCAAGGAGCCTGCAGTGGGCGGGGTACCTGTGCTTAGGATTTCTAATTTCGTTGAAAATGGCTTGCTCTCTGATGAGCGGATTTGGGTGAGAGTGGAGACTTCCATAGAAATTTCTGGCCTCCCGGATGATTTGATGTGAAATGGATTTGATATTGGCATCTCTGTGAATGTCCCTGCCTTTAATAAACCAGGGAGAATTGCTGATAGTTCTGAGGATATTGTTTTGAGTGGTTTGTAATTTTTTGACAATTTTCTTTGCAGTGAAACCCCAGATGAAGATGGCGTACATAAGGACTGGCCGTAAGACAGTTATGTAAAGGAGTCTCTTACTAGTAAAGGGAAGGTGACTGTACTTGTTGAGAAGGGCCCTCATTTGGTGTTTTCTAAAATTAGTTTTATCAGTTTGGATTTTTTTATGCTTCGCAAAAGTGAGTTTTCTATCTAGAGTGATACCGAGATACTTGACATGGGAGGAATAAGTGATATTGTCTTCGTTAATTTTTATTTGTTTTGGGTGGTGGGCGTCGCCTTTGGAGAAAAAGATAGCTTGAGTTTTGCTGGTGTTAATTGTAAGCTTCCAGTAGTCATACCAGGTGGCAATAGTATTAATGTGGTCTTGTAAACGTTTGCGAGCAAAGTTTCTGGAGTAGTGCTTTGAGATTATGGAAAGGTCGTCTGCAAACAGTGAAAGAACAGTGAATTTGTGAAGAGGGAGGTCGGACATGTAAATGGAAAAGAGGGTGGGGCCTAAGACACTTCCCTGAGGGACTCCGGCTGTGATTTGCCTAGGGGTGGAGGAGGAGGAGCTTATTTTTACCTGGAATGTGCGTTGATGAAGGTAGTTGAAAATGATAAAAATGATGTAAATGGGGAAATTGTGCTGGATTAACTTGTAAATGACACCAAGATGCCAAACTTTATCGAAAGCCTTGCTGATGTCAAGGAAAACTCCTACGGAATACTGATCGTGATTAAAACCGTCAATAATGCAGTTAATATTACGGAGGAGCTGGTGAATACTGGAATGTTTTGGTCTATATCCGAATTGTTCAGGCTGAATGACGTTATTTGAATCACAATACTTCATTATTCTATTTTTTAAGATTTTCTCGAAGATTTTTCCAAGAACGCTAAGAAGGCTTATGGGGCGATAGCTCTGAATATTAGTGAGAGGGGTTTCTTTTTTATGTATACAAACCACTACAGCATGTTTCCAGCTATTGGGAAAATAACAAATTTGGAGGCATCCATTAATAATCTTAGTGATGTTGGTTATGACTTTGAGGGGGGAATTTTTAAGCATTTGGGTGGAAATTTTGTCGCTACCAGGAGTTTTCTTATTCTTGAGGTTTTTGATTACGTCGTTAACTTCTTTAGGGGAGCAGAACTCAGTGACGGTAGGATTAGCATTATTGCATAGGAAGTTGTATACTGTGGAGCTGACTTCAGAGTCGAGGGGGGAAGAAAGGTTGCTGGAGAAGGTGGCCTCAAAGCTATCAGCAAAAGCATTAGCTTTATCCTCATCTGAGTTAATCGTGCCCTGGGGGGTGGTGAGAGAGGGGATGGGGGTTTTAGGATTTCTAAAGTTTCTAGCGAGTCTGTAAAGGGTACTATTGTCACTGGGGAGATTCGAGATAAACTCATTCCAGGAGCTAGTTTTGTGTTCTTTGACAAGATTTTTTATGATATCAGTGAGGTGGTTTAGCTCCGTTTTATACGGGGGATAAGCAGTCTCACGCCACAGCTTTTTAAGTTTGTTCTTGATTCTGATGATTCTTCTAATATGGGGGGGGAGCCTGAGTGGGGGGGAAGAAGTGGTGATGCGAACAGTGCTTTCGTCATAGGCTGAATGGAAGGTTGAGGTTAGAACGTTTATTTCCTTATCAATTTCAGCAGTAGTTTTGGTGTTGGGGTTTCCGTTGACTTGGTCGTGGAGAAGAACGTAAAATTTGTTCCAATTGGTGGAATTAATGAAATACTTGTGTTTCGGGAGACCAGAGGTGAGAGAGAGGGTCAGAAAAACTGGATTGTGATCTGATGAAAGGAGATTTTCCGAAATGATAAGGTAGGGGAGCTTTAAGTTGGTGATAGCAATATCGAGGGTGGTGGGGGAGAAGTTGCCAAAATGAGTGGGGGTGCGAGGGGCAAGAATTTGGTAATCATTTTCAGTGGCATACTTGTAAATAATTTCACCTTTGGAATTTCCAACACCTATGTTCCAGAGTTTGTGCTTCGCATTCAAGTCACCAAAGAGGATGAAGTTTTCAGTGTTTTTGGTGATTTTGTCGAGATCAGCGATGGTGGGGGTTTTGAGGGGGGGAATATAAGCTGAGCAAATGTTGACCTTAGAGTTGTTTATGGAGATGGTGATAGTCGTGTTTTCAAAGCTGGGGGTGTCAATAGTATTGATGTTGTGATTAAGGCTATGACGAATAAAAATGAGGGTGCCTCCACCTTGGCCTATGAGGCGATCGTTACGTTGGCAGACGTAATTTGGAATGGTGGCGCGAGTACCAGCCTTGAGATGGGTTTCCTGGACAAGAATAATGTCCGGTTCATAGTCAGCAGCGAAATCGCGAAGCTCGCTAATTTTGGAAGATATGCCATTGGCATTCCAGGAAACCAAACGCAGGCTGTTACTCGCGGCCATTATTGAGGAGCTGGGTAAAGATAAGCTGGAGAGCTTGCATATTTTGGATCATTTGCTGGAATATGGTGTTTACTGCTTGAAGAGTGGAGTTATTAATGTCTGAATTTGTTGTGGGATTTGTGCTAGTTGCTATATTATTTAAATTTAGGGGGGGGGAGAGAGGGGAAAAAAGGGGGGGAAGTTTGATTTTGCTGATTTATGTTGTTTAAGATCTCAGTGGCCTGTTTGCGTGCGGTCCAAATATTTTCTTTATTGGCCGAGTGGATTTTGGGTCTAAGAGGGCAGTCAGGGGAGTTGGCAGTATGGGGGCCTTCGCAGAGAGCACATTTGGGGGGATCAGTGGGGAGGTTATCACATTCGAAAGTATTGTGTGGATTTCCACATTTAACACATTGGGGGCGTCGGGTACAACAACGGCTTGAGTGGCCAAATTGTTGGCATCTGAAGCATTGTGTGATGCGGCCGCCTTTCTTTTTGAGGGGTTCAATCTTAACTCTGATATGGGAAATAGTCTCAAGGTTGTAGATATTTTTGTTATTTTCATTTTTTGGGAGGTGAACAACAAAGAGGGGCATAGGATTTTGTTCTTTGCCTTTTTTCATTTGTGTCATTTTGTTAACTGTGAATTTTTTTTCAACCAGCTCGGCTTTGATGTCATCAATTAGCATATTAATTGGCAGTCCGCGAATTACTATGATTAAATCCTTTTCTTCATTAAGGGGATGGGTGTGGGACTCCAAGCAGTAATCTTCAATATATTTACGAATAGTTCTGTAGTCATCTGGGGTAGTGGGGTAAACTATTAGCATTGGGTCTTTAGTATGTTGGTTAATTGCAATTCTCCCTGTAATTTTTGAGCCAGTGATGTCCGAAAGTTCTTTGAGGAGGTCGACTTGTCCTGTGGGGTTATAGATTGTGATTGGTGGAATATGTTTGTGGTCTGGGTTCCTGTAATTTTTATTGCTTTTTGGCTGATTTTCACTATTGGTTGTAGGGGGGTCATTAGTAACTTGATTCTCAACTGGGAGACCATCATATGAGTTTTTTGTAGGGAGGGGGGGATAATCCTCGATTACTGTATTTTTTGCAACTTTGTTAGGGGGAGGGTAGTTGAATTCATCATTATTGTCGTCATAATTTTCATTATCCTCGTCGGATCTGGTCCTTTTTTCACTCGAGGTTTTGTATGGGATTGCTTTATCTCTGAGATCCTCATCTTCATTTGACTGGGATTGTTTAGCATACAGTAGCTGGGTTAAGTGGGCAATTTGCTTTTGGTCACATGACCTAAGTTGGGTGGCAATTTGTTTGCTATATTTTCTGGAAGTCCTATTATTGTCGATTTCATCATCGAAGGCCGATACAAGAGATTGAAGTTTTTCGGCGATAGCCATTAATTCATTGCAATTTCTAGCCTTACTAATTTTGACTTCAAAAGCGGTCTTACTCCACTGATAATCCCTGATCAATAAGGTAAATTGGGATTCACTTACCCTATGATTCTTCAGATATTTCCTCCTTTCAAGAGCGAACTTGGCTTCGTCTTGTTTGTCTTTATCGGGAGATTTGTCATTAGTGAGATCCATTTCTGCTTCATCTTCTGAGACATCATCAGGATGTTTGAAGAGGCTCATAATTGCAGCTGAGGGGGGGCGATTAGTAATATAGCCTTAAAAAAGGCTCTTCTCGCCAGGGAAAAGCTAACTGCGCGCAGCTTAATCCGTCCGTCGACGCGATTAGACCGAGGCCTAACCGTCGAGGAGCAAATTCAGCCCTGACAGAATAGCTCGGAAGGAGAGGGGCCAGCGAAGAACCGGTCCCGTCGTCAGAGAGAGAGTACACACGTCCGCTACGAACGGTGTCCAAGGAGGGAGGACCAAATGAAGTGAATCTCCCGCTAACCGCTGTGGCAGGATATATAAGATCTCGAGGGTTTTGGCAAACATCGTATCCTTGAAGGTGGTCTATTTGTACCCCTCACCCGGCTTGTTTGTTCCACCAATGGAGACTTGTCAGTCGTCGGCCAATGGGCGATCTCCGATCCAGCGCATAATTTTTTTTTTAAAATAATTAGCAAATATATACATTGATTAAGATTCCCCGCTAATATAAATCAAACAAGAGACGCAGAAAAAATTTCGCACTGCTATGATTTTTCAAATTTAAACTAACGTGAGTCATCGCGGGGACCGATCGTGACGGAACTCGAATTTCGGGCAAAGCGGCAATCGACTGATAAAGGCTTAAATAGATACACTGGATATCTGGATTAATTTTCTCAAAAGCATTAAGAAAAGAAAACTTTAAGGCGGTTCAAAGGGGGAGAAGGAACATAGGAAACCAGATTTTTTTTATTTTGAATCTTATCATTGTGACTAATTTAAAAAAAAAATCGTGTGATAACCTCTTCGTTTGAAGGGGAAAAAAATGCCTGAGCGGAAAAAATACTTTTCGGTAGTGAACCCTATTTCCTCGTACATACGTATTTTTTTGCCTCATACAAAAATTCATCTTAGCCACCGTATTTTATTTCCATGTTTCGAGCAGAGCAATAACTCCGAAAATGAGTCACACAGGTACTCCTCTTTTTTGAAGAAGAAAATGCTTAAGCGGAAGATAAAACGCCCAGAAAAAAATTTTTGGTTGTGGACCCCATTTCTCTCGCATACATATCTATATACAGTGAAACCTCCGAATAGTGGACAGTCAAGGGACTAGAAGTTTTGTCCGTTATTGGGAGGTGTCCGCTATTAGGAGGAACTACTTAATTTATCTTTTTCAAAATGGGCTGTTGTTCCCTTTGTAGAACACAATTGTGAAAGGTTTACTACATTTTACGTCAAGCGTAATTAATCTGTTTTTTCCTTATAAAGGTATACTGACAGGACACACTTGTCTTAAAAAGCATTTAATCAATTAAAGTAATCAATTAAAACAGTTTGACATCTCTTTTTTGCATTACCAACGGCGGCGATTCGGCGGAGCAACCCCCTTCCCCCCCCCCACTTTTTATGGTTTATTTATTTTATCTAGAGTATCACTATTGCATGATTGACAGTTGTCAATATGACCTTGAATATGGGCAAATCTTTTTCATGTCTAAAAATTAAAACAATCCAACGAAACCACGGCGTTATAAAGCCGACTACTACCGGTGCCGGTCTACTCAATTGCATCTCCCGAGAGCCCCAGTTACAATAGGCGCCCAGTTTCCTCTTTTTTATCTTAACTTTTAAATAGTTATTGTGTACAAAATTCATTAAAATCTGCAGAAAAACGTATGTTAATTGTTAGACTGACATCAGTTTTCACTTATCTGCTTCAATACTCTCAAAACTAGCCGTTACAAAATTATGACTTTTATTTTCTTTTTCATTTTTTGCTGCCCGCAAAAAATGCCATGCCTTTTAGTTTTTTTTTCTGCCCCCAATTTTTAAGCCCCAATCGCTGCCTCTGCCAATTACCACCCTTTTAATTCCAAGAAACAGTGATAAGGAAATGATGGGGGGGGGAGTGGAATATCAGTTCTGGAGGATGAAAAGCTTTGTAAGGCAAGCAGTTACTAAGATATTTTGTGAAAAGAAAAAAAAACGGAAGTGCTACTATAGCAAGGGAAATTTTTTGTGAAATAACTGTCCGTAATTCGGAGTGTCCGTTATTCAGAGTGAATTACATGGAATGGCCTATATTGAGGGACTGGGACTTGCAAAAATGTCCGTTAATTAGAGGTGTCCGTTATTCGGGAGTGTCCGTTAAGGGAGGTTTCACTGTATATATGTATGTTTTTTTTTCCCCAGGCGAACGACAAAAATTCTTCGTAACCACCGTTTTTTTATTTCCATGTTTCAAGCATAGCAACACCTCGGTAATATGAGTCCCGCAGGAACCTGCCCCCTCCGAACGGGAGTCGTCCTCTAGCAAGAAACGAATAACCACCTTTTTCTCCCTCCCAGCTTCTCCTCTCTTGAGGAGGAGATTTGGGTCGTCCACTAGTAAGGAACGCTTAACCACCGTTTTTTTCTTCCACCGAGGGGACGAAGTCGCGGCCACTGCTAGGGACCTGGCCTGGTCCCTAGTGGTGTAAAAAAAATAATAATAACCAAGGCAACACAGGTACTGGTCATATACTTCAAAATTCATTAAACATCCCAATATTTTTAAAATTGAAACAAAATTTCATTGCCGCGCGAAAACTCTTTCCATTCGAGGTGTTGCCAACGCGAAAAAAGTTTATCCGATATCCTTTTGCGAAAATACATTTCTGCCACCATCCGAAACGTCTGGTAAGGTATTTCAAACTCTTGAGCTGCCGCATAGAATCTTGTTTCTCCACAGCTCGCAACACCAACTCTAAGCTTGCATCTGAGTAGCAGCAGCAGCAGCACTTTATTTGTAGCGGGCGTGCAGAGTCGAAACCCTTTTACCCGAGGTCCAAGTCATAAGTGATCTTTAGAAAGAGCTAGGGGTACTGATAGAGAATATCGCGTCTCCGCTGGGCGGAGCGAAAAGAGGGGAGAGGAGAAAGAGGCACTGCGATTCGTCGGGATTAGCGGATCGTCCAATGGGAGCCCTGTACCCGTGAGGACAAGAGATACAACATACTTTTAAACACAACACTTAGAGGATATTTTTGTATTTTCTAAAATTTTTATCTATTTTTTTGTGGCTCAAGGCCGATTTTAGGTTTTTTTTTTTTTTTTTTTTTTTTTTTTTTTTTTTTTTTTTAAAATAATTATATATTGATATAAAAACATAAAGGACAAAAAACACACGAAAAAGGGCCCCACGGGCACTGGGCTACCCTGGGTCGAGCTGCGGGTTGGGCATAGGATGCCGCTTGGTTCCCATGGAGTCGTAGTCAAGGTAGCAAGAGGAATGGGGGTAGGGGAAGTTGCTAACGTTATTGAAAAATTTTGCCTGTTGTCTGATGGTGGGGTTGGGGTGGAGAGCAATTTTGTAGTAGAAGGTCTTAGCTTGTTTAATGATAAAGCGGGAGATTGACGGGATTTGGAGATCGAAATGGAGGTCTTTAATTCTGGAATACCTATCAGCATGGAGCATGTTACGTAGGGTCCGATTCTGTAGTTTTTGAATAGAGTAAATAGTGGTTTTAGCAGCGTGTCCCCAGATAGCCGCTCCATAGAGAAGGGTGGGGAGGATAACGGTGTTGTAGAGCAGTCTTTTGTTCTTATCAGATAGCTTGCTATGGTAACCAAGGAGCGGCTTCATTAGCTGGAGTTTATAGTTGGCTTTGGAGAGGATATTGCTCACATGCTTTTTAAAATAGAGCCCTGAGTCCAGGGTTAGGCCAAGATACTGAGCTTCGCTGGAGTAGGGGATAATTTTGTTTTTGAGAGTGATGCAATCCGGATTTTTTCTTTGATTGTTCTTTTTAAAATGGACTATTTTGGTTTTGTTTGGGTTAATTTCAAGGCACCATCTTTGATACCACTCTGTGAGGGTGTCAAGGTAATTTTGGAGTTGTTTTTTGAGAAATCTTTTGTTGTGGTGGCTGATCAAAATAGCAACATCATCTGCGAACATAGCAAGGAGAATTTGATTTGACTTGGGGAGGTCAGCTGTGTAAATGTTAAAAAGAAGGGGGCCCAGGACAGAGCCCTGAGCCACCCCTGTGGCGATTTGATAAGGGGGGAAGAGAGCATTATCAACTTTAACTTGAAAGGTTCTGCCCGAGATGAAGTTTTCAATAAATTTAATAAGGTAGGGGGGGAAATCATGTGCGATGAGCTTATACAGGATTCCTTTGTGCCAGAGGCGGTCGAAGGCTTTAGTGATATCGAGGAAGGTACCTACCGTGAATTTTTTCCTATTAAAGCCTTCCGAGATGAAGTTAATAACCCGTAGAAGCTGATGTAGAGTTCTGTGACCCTCGCGGAAGCCGTACTGTTAGTCTGGCAAAATACCTTGGTCGGAAATGTAACTTTGCATCCGGTCATTAATTATTTTTTCAAGAATTTTGGACATAGTACAAAGGAGGCTTATGGGGCAATAGTTCTTGGGGTCATTAGAGGGCGAGCCTTTTTTGTGGATGGGGACTATAATTGCTTGTTTCCAGTCGTCCGGAAAGTGGCCAAAAGAAATGATTTTGTTGTAAGTTTTGGTGAGGTTGGTGATGAGATTAAGGGGCGCTCTTTTAATAGCCATGTTTTTAATGCTGTCAATGCCGGGGGCTTTTTTGTCTTAAGAGACTTGATAATTTTCTGAACCTCGAGGGGGGTGATGAGGGGAATATTATCATTAGAGTCGGTATCTTGAAAGTTGGTGATGGCGAAGTCAACGTTATGCTCAAAGTTCTCATCTGGGTGGGCGGGGTGCGGCTTGAAGCTACAGCCAATGGCGTTGGCTAGAGCGGCTGCTTTTTCCTCGTTACTTAGGAGGATGCGATTATCGACTTTTAGGGGGGGGGATGGAGGAGCTAGTATTTTTGAATAATTTTGCCGCTTTATGAAGGGAGTTATTGTTGGGTTTAAGGGTCGTGATAAACTCAGTCCAACAATGATCTCTGTAGTGTGTGATGAGTTCGTGAATATGGTTTTGGAGTCTATTAATTTGGGGGGTGAGCAGGTTATTTCTATTATTACGGCGTTCTTTTCTGAGGCGATTTTTCCGGATGATGAGCATTCTGATAAAGGGGGGAAGCTTGAGAGGGTCATTGGTAATATGGATGTTGGTGGTGGAGAGTTTAACTGCTTGAGTGATGGAGGTGGTGATGCTTTTAATATTGTTGTCAATATCGAGATTATTTGAGAGAGGCGGGTTACCCGGAACAGTATTTTTTAAAATGTCAGCGTAATTTTCCCAATTAGTGGTGGGGAAGGTAATAACCCTCTTCGGAAGTCTTATTATTTAGGCCAATTAAGAGAAGGATAGGGCTGTGATCGGAGGAAAGCTCATCCACCGTGTCAATGATGAATGGGAGGTTATTAATTCTCGCTAGGGCGAAATCGATGGTGGAGGGGGAGCCGTGGCTGTAGTGGGTGGGTCTGGGGGGGGGGGCGATGATATCGAAGTTGTTATTAGAGGCATAATTGGTGATGAAGAGGCTTTTGCTATTATTGTAGTTGCAGTTCCAATTAGTGTGGTGGGCGTTGAAGTCTCCCATGAGAATAAGGTTGGGGTTAGTGGAATTCAGGGAGTTGAAGTCATCAATGTCGATAGTGTTAGAGGGGGGGGGGGCATAGATTGAAGAAATAGTAAGGGTCTCATGGTTTCCCGTTTTGAGGGTGATGGTGGTGTTCTCAATAGAAGTGGTATCAATGATGTGCCTATGGAAGTCGAGGTTTTTTCTGATAAAGAGAGCGGTGCCGCCACCGGCACCGACCCCTCTATCAGAGCGTATGCAAGAGTAATTGGGGATATTGGAGCGACGGTGTGTTTTAAGTTTGGTTTCTTGGATTAGGACGATATCAGGCGTATATTTATTCATGAAGAGCGAAAGCTCAGAAATCTTAGCCCTGGAGAGCCCATGGGCATTCCAGCTAATAATTTTAAGGGATTTATTGAGTGCCAGGGTTATTGAAGATGGAGTCGATTTGGGTGGCAAGTAATTGGAGGGATTGAATTACGTTAGCAAAAGTAGTTTGGACCTGCGCCCGGGTGTCTTGTCCCTTGGTCGCAGGGGGAATAATGGAGGCAGCTCTTGCAGCATAGGAGGTGGACTGGGAGGCTGATGGGACCATAGTGGGGGGTTGGAAGTCCAATTTGGCAAGGGTGTTATCAAACTTACTTTGGGGGGTGGGCTTTTTTGGGCAGTTGGAATAGTTAGCAAGATGGGAATCGCCGCAGTTGCAGCATTTAGGGGGTTTGTCTATGTCTTCTGGGCATAGTTTAGTGTGGTGGGGGCCAGCACACATTAAGCATCTTGATTCAAGGGTACATAGATGTTGGGAGTGCCCCCAGCGCTGACAGTTCCAGCACTGAGAGATTCTGGCCTTGCGTCTAAGGGGTTCGACAGTTACTTTGTAGTAAGAGATCAGATCCAAGTTGAAAAATTTCTTATTTTGGTCATTTTTTTCCAGACATACTATCATCAGGGGCATTGGGATTCTTTCTTTCCCTCTAGTCATCCTAACTATTCTGGCGGAATTATACCCAAGTTCAGTCAGCTCTTCATTGAGGGATTCTTCAGTGAAGTCTAAAGGGAGGCCTTTTACAACAGCCCTGAGCAGTTTTTCTTCCTCAAGTTGGTGGGTGAAACTCTGGATATTATTCTCTTTGATGAATTCCCTTATAATTTTATGCTGCTCAGGGTTACTGGGTTCTATTGCCAGTTCGTTTCCCTTGACTTTACAGACAACTTTCTCATTTATTTTGTTAGAGATCTTATCAAGAATTGGGTTTGGGTTATCGACTTTAACCAAGGTGATGGTGGGGGCTCCCTTTTTTTTTCTTCCTTTGGTTTGGAGTCTAAATTCGTTATTAGTGTGAATATTGCTTAGAGGGTTGGAGTCTTGGATGGGGGGGGGGAGGTCATTGGGTTGGCTGCTTGGTCCGGGAAGGTTGGGGAAATCCGCCGAAGCGCAGTGTCTTTTTGGTGGGGGTTCTTGACTACATTGTCTTTCCAATTGTTCTAGTGTTTTGGAGAAATTAAGGTTGCTTTCATCATATTCCTCTTTTAATTTGGCAAAGTTAGCTCTTTCATTTTTTAAGAGATTTTTTAGCTGTTGGTTTTCTTGTTGCAAATTGCTAATTTCAGCACGTTTGCTGGTTTGGCTATTCCAGATTAGACTGTTACGTTTAGCATAGCAACGTTTTTGAAATTCTATTATCCTGTGATACTGATTATATTCTTCTGTGGTTTTGGGAATAAATTTTTTGAGTTTAAGGGTGTCCAAAGCACTATCAGTTTGATTGATAAATGATTCGATTTCTCTGTCATCATTGGAGGAGGGGACAATTTTAAATAATTTATTTAGGTCAATTTTGTGAAAGTTAAGGACCTCGGTGATTAAAGAGTTCCTACTCACCACCTTGTAGGCTTCGTTCGACCGTAGGCGCTGGGAGGTCTTCTCCGGAGCGGGGCTCTCTTGTGTCACTTGATCCTCATCATCAGCCCAATTTCTGCTCGATTTCGCTACATCAGCGGGGGAATCATCATCGGCGTCCGAAGGGTCCGTTTCCGAGCCAGAACGAGTTGTTGTCCAGTATTTGCCCTTGACCGGGCTTTTCTTTGGCATTTTCCTGGTGGAGCGGGGGATCGAGCTGATCCGTCTTCGCACAATAGACCAGCCGTCGGAGAGCGCGGTAAAAACCGGCTCCCAGTGAATAAGCAATTCCTCTTCGCCGGAGCGGTATAGATGACCTACTGTCCAGCGAAGAATCTCTGACCCAAAATCTCTCTCTGAGTACTTTTGAGTACCCTTCTTGACATAATGTTCTGAGCATTTATTTGATTGGTTGGTTATACTGGGTTTTATGGCGCAAGAGTTTTAACATGCTATACTGCGCCAAACGATGTTAGAAAGATTAAAAAAGTGCCGAAAAAATTGTAATTGTTCAAGGAGAGAAAGACATAAGTATAACTTTAAGAATTTTGAAAAAATTTGCCGAAATAAACACATATGGTTTCAATCTTAGAAAAGTGTAACTTTTCTGTCACACACCTTTTACAGTAAAAACTTTAAGGAACAATTCACTTACTTTTAACGTAATTGATGTGATGGGTCCAGGTCATATTTTCGTTAAGGTACACTCCCAGATATTTAGTGTTGTCCGCATATTTAAGATTTCGATCATGAATTTTTATTAGTGGGGGGAAGTGGAGTGCCCTGTGACGTCATGAGTCACATAAGTAGCGTTTAACGAATCCAAGCGTTTCAATTAAAACAAGTCACACTACGAACCAGAGGAAAGACTAAACCCCGATTAAAATTTAACAAGAAGAAAATATTTACAGAAAAAAGAAAAGACGATTAATCATTACATAGATGGGGTTACACATTAATCTGGCAAACACAGTTGCCTCCGTGGTGATCACAAAAAAAATCACGGTTTCCGAACGAAACCGGAGAATGCCTTTGGGCACCTATTTCAGTCAAGTCCTAGAGCAATCTGTTCTCCCAAAGTTCAGACCCCCTTATTTTAAGCCCCCTTAAAATTTCCTATTAGTGGGAATATGGTGACGAACACAGCGACGTAGTGGTTCCGTCAGAGAACTCACGGCCCAGATTCGTAGATGTTCCGGCGCCTCATTAACATGAGGATACACCTCCACGTCTGCGGTTTGCGGCAAGTCAGAACAGATCTCCGCCCAGGCCTGACGTGAACATGAACATATGACTGTTTCTGGAACGCCTGGAGCTTAGAGCTCCTAAATTCCCTGTATAATAAGTCTAGTAGAAAGTTTAAAAATTAAAAACGGCTAAGAAATTTTAAAAATTAAAAAATTAAAGGAAATGAGTGGATAGGCCAATCAGAGGAGAGGATGGCTCCTCCCACCCTGGTGGCGAAATCCCGCGTAAGAATGGGGGTCATTCGAAGATGGGAAGCCGAGGCGACAACAGAGAGCAATTTTCTCCGCGATCGCCTCGGTTCTGTAGAAATGCATCAATAAAGGTCGGGTCAGGTGGCGTTAGAGAAAAACATCGTAATACATGACTCGCCCGTGTTTCCCGAATGGCAGAGCACCCCTACTCATCTATCGGTTTATTAATACAATATTAATTTGCCAATTTCCGGGCAGGGGAAGGAGACTGCCAGTCCTAAGATGTTAATAGGACTGCCAATACTAGTATAAGAACGGCGAACCGGTCCTAGGATGGTTGGCATACTAGTATAATAGGTTGAGGGGAGGAAAATTTCCTTTCCACATAGAAAAAATTGGGTAACTATTGTGGGTAACTATGGAAAAATGGCAAAAGAAATTAAAAAGGGGAAGTGATGGCAAGAATTGCCCTCGGTCTTCGCCTATTAGCTGGGTCGCTGTGGTCATAGGACTCAATTGCGTCCAATAAATCATTATTGACGGTGTGTAATTTGGAATAGAAATTTTGACTGAGTTTCGAAATGTAGAAGGGTAGCCGGTGTATACCCAGGTGTTTAAATTTTTACTTCAAAATAAAACTTTGCACTAATCACCCACTACATCTCCATATTTTTAATCCATCTAATGTTGCTTTATTTCTACACCGGCCTTCGATGACCTTTAACATTTGGGATCCGAATGCGTCGGGTACTCTCAGACCTGCAGCTATCAGATTTCAAAACTGTCAACACAATAGAACTAATTGAACCATGGTGCGAAGTCAAACCTTCTATAATCAATGATTTTTCAAAATTCCCAAAACAAACTACTGCTGATACAGTTTATCAACAAGTCTTTTATGAGATCAAAAGCAAGTATGCTAGCTATAAACACATTTTCACTGACGGATCAAAAGCAAACGATCACGTCGGCTTTTGCACAATAATTAATGATCAAGTTAAGGCAGAAAAATTAAACACATCTTGCTCGGTATTTACTGCAGAAATAAAAGCTATATTTTCATCTCTACAATCAATAGCCCAATCTGTTTACAAAAAGTGGGTGATATTCACGGACTCCAAGAGTTCAGTGGAAGCCATCACTTACTGCAATAATAATAGCCATCCTATCGTCATCCAGGCATATTATTTGTACAAAAACCTTATGCAATATAATTTTCAAATCACTTTTTGTTGGATCCCTAGTCATGTGGGCATTGCAGGCAATGAGGCAGCCGATTCAGCTGCCAGAGCTGCAAGCATCCTGGTCGATAATAGTGTCCCTTTCGATGATATCAAAAACGCCATCGTTGTAAGCCTCAACACGTATTGGCAGGGGACGTGGAATACAGAAATCCAAAACAAATTGCATTCGATCCAGCCCTCCACTAGAGGTTTCGGATCATTAAATATCACCAGGAGAGAACAAGTCTTATTAGCTCGACTTCGCATTGGACATACCAGATTCACCCATAAATATCTCTTATGTCATGAACCAGTTCCAACATGCATTGCATGTGATGTAAATCAGTGTTGCACATTTTATGCAACTGTCCAAATTTTAATCAAATACGTTATAAATATTTTAATAATTTTAACCCATCTTTGAAGGAGTTGCTGGGGGAGCCACCCCATCGCAATTTGTACTCCTTCCTCCAGGAGATTGGATTCTCCTTTTTAATTTTGTGTTTGTCTCGTCATTATGTGATTTCGTCCTTCCTTTGTTTTTCAAGATATTGTTTCGTCCTTTTTGTCTTTATCTTCAAATTGTTAAAATGTTTTTATCGGCTGCACTTTTTTAATACTAGCACTTAAAGTTTTATGCTTTCTTCTTCAAAATATGCTTTTATTTTCTTTATTCTTTAATGAAAAATAAATAGCATATAATAAAATATCGTTTGGCGCAGTATAGCCCTCAAGGGCTCTTGCGCCATAAAAATCAAATCAACCAACCAACCAACCAAATCCCCCGCCTTGTCTTCTATTGTTTGTTCCCTTTGTTTTGTTGGCGTGCTTTCCCTTCTTAACTGTTCTTGGTTCTGAGGTGGGAATGGATCAAAGATAGACTTGTGTTTTGGTATTTGATTAAATTTTGTTGTTTGTTCCTGGTTTGGTTGTTTTTTACTCTCCATTAGTTGTACTTCCTTCATGCCTAGTGTCTCGAAGTGCTGTGTTGATTTGTCTAATTTGGCCTTTAGTTTTTGTGTTTTTGTGGTTTGATCTTTTAATTTAGCCGTTAGATGTGTAATCTCTAATTCCTGTTCCTTTATTTCGTGTGGGAGTTTTGTTGTTTTTGCGTCTATTTCTAGGTCTTGATTGTATTTTAGGTGTGTATGTTTCCTCTTGTTTTTCTATTTTTTCTAACGCCTGGACTAGCTGTGTTTTTATGATTGTGACTTCCTTTTCCCAGTTTGTGGTAATGATTTCCTCCTTAAGTTCGTGCCATTTGTCCTTTTCTTCTGATTTTACATTGAGGATCTTTACTTTTGTTTCTAGACTGGGAATTGTTGTTGCCCCTTCTTGTATCTGCCTATTTAGTTCTACTTGTGTTTTGTTTACCTGTGTATCCCCCTCACATGTAGTATCTTCCGATGAAGAATTGTACCCCTCTAATTCTTTAATTTGGTCTTGTTGTCCCTGTAATTGTATGTTTACCTCATCTATGCTTGCTCTCTCTTCTAATTTTGCCTGAACCGAGGTCAACTCCTTCTCAACTTCTAATGGTCTAATCTTTTCTGCACTTATTGTGTTTTTGAGTTCATCCTCTCTTAATTGTAGTTTTAACTGAAATTCCGTGGTTAGGCTTTCTCTAGTTATGTTTGCTATTTCTTCTAAACGTGATACTTCAATTTGTAACTCACTTACCTGTCTTTTGTGCTTGGCTAGTCGCTCTTGTTTTACTCTGTCTTTTTCATCTGTGAGGATCTCTATCTGTTCTTTGTAATAGTTGTGAAGGGTCTGGTCTTCCAGTTCAAACATGGTGACTTTTGTAGAGTAGTTGATATTTTTTCTCTTCCGTTCTTGTTGATGTTGCTATAGTGTCTTCTATGTGTTTTGTAAGCTGGGAGGCCATCTTCTTAAGTTTGTCGTTTTTAACACCCCCCGTTCGATCAGGAGTCTTTTTAGATCTACTTTGCCACCACTACAACATAGACCAGAAGTTTCAGCTTTCCATTTTTTTTGCTTGGCATTAGCTCTGTATTGCATCCATTCTACCAATATTAGCATACTGTAGTCAAGGTTAGAGTAATAAGCAGAGGCTGAATTCTCTCGGTGAACTGTTGTGCTTGTGATTTCTATTCCTTGTTGATCGTGCGTTTTGTTTAGCTAGTCAGTGTAAGCGTTCAATACTCGTTTCCCGTTCACGATTTGCTTAAGTTCGGGAATTTTGTAATAGCTGGGGAGCTAGCCGCTGGAGAACTGCTAATTGTGATAAGAAAATGCCACTTGGTAGGAATGTTGTTTATGACTGTAAAATGAAATCAAGACCCAGAGGCACTTTCGAAAACATTTTCAAAATGGCTACTCATATTAGTTTTTTTACCATATGTCGTACAAATGAGGTTTTTATATCGAATTATAGATTTTCAGGTCACAGATTTCATTCTGTATGTTGAAAATAAGCTAAATGTTCCTTTTGGTGCCTTTTTTCTTTTAATATAATTTTATTACTTACAAAAGAGATTTCATACATTTCAAAGTACCAATACTAAAATAGGAAAAATATTAAATGCAAATATGTACAAAAATATTAGTACTGTGTCGTTAAACACTGCTTCATTTTCAGTAAGTTACTGCCCTATAGCCAGGGCTAAGGCAGAAATACATAAAATACACCGCCAACTCAGTCGCCTATAGCCTTCCTCAATAAAGGGACTATTCAACGCAAAAGTAATTTTTGAATTTGAACCAGTAGTTCGATTAGCGCGTTCAAACAAACTCTTCAGCTTAATATTATTAGTATAGATTCGGAAGAAAGAAACATAATCGTTCAGCTCTTAAACGTTTTTAAAATTTTATTTCATTAGTCACCTCATTCCCACATATTGAATTACTCATTCGTCCCAGCCAACAGGATCGTCTGCATCCGCCACTGACGTGTCTCCTTATGGCCATTTCGTTAAAAATAAAACTGCAGAATGGTTTTTTTTCTCTTAATTTTCCTTCTTCCCACTTTAAAGATATTGCTCTGAAAGCTTCATTCGGGGGGGTAAAACCGGGGTCTCCATCGACGCATCTGTACCACTTCCTTAAAGTTTTTGGACGAGGAAAGTTGCAGTTAAACATTTTCCTTACATAGGAATAAGCCGTCGCCGAGTAAAAATGTAAGGTTAATGCAAAGGCCCGTAACTCCGGATGATATTTCTCCCTTGAACAGCTACTTTTGATTCTTTGCAAAAGATATTTTGTGGAACTCGGCAACTATAGCTGAAAAAAAGAAACAATATGAATATCGATGCATTCAAAAGCTATTTAGTAGTTCAAATAATTATTGTTTTTGAAAACATTTTTTTAAGTAATTAATTTACAACACAGCTATCACACAAACATTGGCCTTATGTTTTATGACCTGTAGGACCAATGTCGGCGCTTTTATCTTAAAAGTTAACATGAAGGAAAACAACTGAACTCACGGACTATCTTTATACATTAGTAGGCAAGTCGTTTTCTTTCGGTACCATTTTCTCCTCTGTTTGTGAACCGATTGTCTTCATTCTTTTTTTGTTCGGCAGCTGTTGTCGAGTTTTAGTGTAATCAAAAAAAAAAAATTTTTGAAATCCGACGCTAATTAACAGAGAATCATTAAAAAACGCATTTTCGCCCTAAATGGCTCTTTCTCCGCACATGGATAGTTTTTAAATTTATCGAATTTGATATGGTTGGAAAGGATTTCTAAAAATACTCCAAACGAAGAAATTGTCAGGGCGCCCAAGGTCCAATAACCTAAATCCAGAGTAGAAAAGAAGTTAAACGGGGCTTTTTAGTTAGCGAAACTCAAATTTTACTATTGACTCTTTTTCATTGTTGGAAGTGTGAAGCAAAATTTTAATTGACTTTTTTTAAATCGCTCTTTCTCAGGGGCGCACCCAGGATTAAACTAAAGGGGGGGGGGGGCTAATTTCTGGCAACCTACGGATCTTATCCCTTTCATGTCCTGAGGTTATTGAATTAAATTAAAAAAAATTACGATTTTTCTCTAAAACTTCAGGATTTTTTTTCTTTTTCAGAAATTATATTATAGAGCTTTTTTGATTGTTTCAGGCTGGAAAACACAATGTCACTAAACGGAAAAAATTGGTTAATAATCTTCAGGAAATAAATCACTATAAAATTTTACTGAAATGAATTTTTTGAAAATGCATCTTTCGAAACGCCCAGGGTTTTATTTGAATAGGAGCTTCATTTAAATTTTATATAAATTTGTGCATGTTATTGAAATTGTAATTATGACAGAAAATAAATGGTGAATACTAGTGTACATTATGCTCCAGTGCTTTTGTTAGTAAGTTTTAAGCCCGACAGAAATATTCTAAAAGAAAATATTTCTATGTTATAGATACCAAATTATTGACCCCCCGTGTCCGTTTACCTTGTCGTGGTGGGGGGCTTGCGGTGTGGTGAGTTCGGGGCGAGCTCTTGGGAGGAGTCGTGAACCCCCAGTTGCTCAAACAGAAAATCGGCGGGAAGACACTTTTGTTCCCTTCCTTCCCTCATCACACTTACCAAATGCGGACGAAAACCCCTAAGCCAAGGTGTGTCAACCGTGCCGATGGCTGCGTGGTACCGGGGGTAGTCGGTGCCTCAAACGGGAGACTTCAGGGATAGCAGGCGAACCCTGTCGTACGCAGCCTTACCTCTGTGTGGGGGGCTACACAGGGGCTAGACCCCACTTTTCCCCCTAGTTCCCAGGTTTATTTATGGAAGATAACGTAAATAACCATTCTCCCCCTTGTGGGGAGCGTCAGAATGTTTTGTCTAGCACTGCTAAGTTTTTTATAATAAAGCGCAATGATCCAAATTTAAATTTAACTAAAGTTTCTCCATTCTTAATAAACAAAGCCCTAACACATTTAATTGGTGAATATCAATCTGTCAAAAAATTACGCAACGGCGAACTTTTAGTAGAAATAAAAGACAGCAAACAAATAAAACAAATAATGGCTATAAAACAAATAGGCTCATATCTTGTCAGTGTAACAGAACACAAAACTCTAAATTTTTCGAAGGGGATAATTTCGGAACCTGACCTTCTCTTTACACCCGAGGAGGAAATCTTGGAGGGAATGAAGGAACAAAACGTGTGTGCAGTAAAAAGGATCACCATAAAACGCAATGGCGAAATGACTAACACCAAACATGTCATTCTGACATTTAACACACCTGTCCTCCCGCCACGTGTTAAAGCTGGCTATCTCTCTTGCCCAGTTCGCCCCTATATTCCAAATCCGCTCCGGTGTTTCAAATGCCAGCGGTTTGGACATTCGAAATTTGCGTGCCGTGGTACTGACACCTGTGCCAGGTGTGCAGAACCCGGTCACGACAGTAATACATGTAACAAGACCTACAAATGCGTAAACTGCAAAGGGGACCATCCTTCATACTCCAGATCATGCTCAAAATGGCTCACAGAAAAAGAAATTCAGATAATTAAAACAACACAAAAAATATCTTATCCAGATGCAAGAAAACTAGTTGAATCCCGCACACCAACAACAGGTCTTTCATATGCTTCAGCCGTTAAAAAGGTACTGAAGTCTGTAAGCACACAAACAGATACCCAAACCGATGCTTTTACTAATGCCAAAACTGTAAACACAACCAAATCAAATAAACAGAATAATAGCCCCAAATCTTTTCAGAAGAGTAATCAACAACAAATACAAAAAACAAATTCTGTTACTGTTAATGAAAACAAACCAATCACTCAAAATTCGAAAAAACTTATTGAAAAAAAGAAAATTATCCAAACGCGCGCAAAAATTGGGGTAGCCTCTAAACAGAGGCCCCCAAAACTTTATAACTTTAAAAAAGAGGACTTTTTACTTTCTAGCAAGAAAGTAAAATTGAACAAATCACAAATAGAAAAATTCCAACAACCTCCTCCCCAGGAGGAGGACGAGGATGTTGATTTTGAAGATCTACCGCCATCCGACGATGAAGGGTGGACGGACCATCCTCCTTCATGAGCTGCTTCCTCTTCTTCCGGCCGTTTCTCCTTTCTTTTTTCTCCATGGCCCTGAGCATTCTCTCTTGGAATTGTCAGAGTTACTCGCATAATGTCACAGACATCAAAGATCTTGTCGAATATCACCAACCGGCCATATTCTGTTTGCAAGAAACATTTCTGTCCCCTGTTGATGGACCGAGGTTGAAAGGTTTTGACATATACCGCAAGGACTGCTTGTCAGGTGACCGTCGTTGTGGAGGAGTGGCATTGCTAATCGCTAATGATTATGCATCGAGCCAGCTCAATATCAACACATCCCTGCAGGCAGTAGCTGCGCGCGTTCACCTTCACTCGCTGTTTACAATCTGTTCTATATATATTCCACCTTCTTACGACTTGAGAGGCGTGGAATTGCAAACACTTGTAGATCAACTTCCTCCCCCATTTGTCCTCTTGGGGGATTTTAATGGCCATAATCCTCTCTGGGGGAGTTCAGACTCCAACAGCAGAGGTTTAATAATAGAAAACTTTATTGAAGACAACGATCTATGTGTTCTTAACAACGGTGAAAATACCTATTTCCACCTTCCTACGCAAACCTACCATGCAATCGATCTTGCAATATCCTCACCTTCCTTTCTGCCACTTTGGGATTTCCAGGTGCAGGGTGGTCTCTACACCAGTGGCCACTTTCCTATCAAAATAACTTGTTCTGGACGCTGCAGCTATCAGCAGCATCAGCAAGGCCGTCTTCGCATTGATCGAGCTGATTGGGCAGTATTTACCCAGTTGGCAGAAATAACATCGGAAGACGTGACTGATATTGATATTGATGTTGCGGTAAAGCGAGTAACCGACATTATCTTAAACGCAGAGAACGCTGCTATACCAAGAACCTCTAAAGGCAGAATCAAATATCCTAAGCCTTGGTGGAACTTTGATTGTCAGGAAGCACATAAGCAACAAAAAAAGGCATGGAACACATTTCGTCGTTATCCAACCGCGCAAAATCTTGTTGCACTTAAACGTGCTCGTGCTGAAGCTCGAAGGATTCGACGGAAAAGCCAGCGGGACTCGTGGAAGACCGATGTCAGCACCATCACGACGTCCACTCCATCAAAGACCGTATGGGGTAAAATTTAAAAAAATCTGGCAACTACAATACATCTTGTGCTCCCATTCTAGAAGAAAACGGCAATATTTTATCTGATCACAAAGAGGTGGCTAACTGCCTGGCGACTCATTTGGCTGACGTCTCCAGCTCAAATAACTACTGTTCTAAGTTTTTAGCTATCAAATCACATAAAGAACAAAAAGTTCTAGATTTTAATTCGAACATTTTTAATCAATACAACACAAAATTTACCTTTCAAGAACTACATAATGCTTTACAAAAATCAAAAAACACATCACCTGGCCCTGACGAAATTCACAATAGCATGTTAAAAAATCTCAGCAGGTCCTCTTTAGAAAATATTCTGTAACTTTTCAATGGAATTTATTCTGAACACAGATTTCCAAAATTTTGGAGGCAAGCAATAGTAATTCCTATCCTTAAACCAAATAAACAAACTGATAAACCCGAGAGCTATAGACCTATAGCTTTAACAAGCTGCCTCTGTAAACTAATGGAGTGGATGGTCAACGCGAGACTCATGTACATTCTTGAGTCAGACCAGGGGCGGCAAATAGGGGGGTCAAGAGGGGGCGGTCGCACCCCCAAATATTTTAATCAGAATGGGTGAATTCAATTTATGTAAGTCGAAAATCAATGTTCATTAAAAAAATCTCGCTGGTTCTCAGTAACTATTTGATGAAACTCGACACATTCCCAGACTAGAAAAAGTGTTTTTCGTTATTTGGATGATGACTTAGAAATTCACGAAGTATTTTTTGGCCTTTTCACGACTAAATATTTCATACTTGTGTGCCCAGTGTAACGATGGTATGTCCAATATGAGAGGCTCGTGCAAAGTGGTGTGCTGCATGGTTTTCTCAAGAAAATTCCTTGATATTTTACATTCACTTTTACGCTCATTTTTTAAGTGTATATTTATTTAATGAGTGTTCATCGCTTTCTCTTGCTAGAAACACGTTTCAGCTGCTCAATGCATTATCTGCTTTCATAGAAACTTCTTAAAAATGCATGTGCTTATTGAATAAAAAAAAAACATATCAACAAATACCTTTTATGGGACTCTCTAGTTATGCAATCTCGAAGTAACACAAGATGGTCTTCGAGAGTTAAAACCATCAAAACCTTTCTCTATAACTTCAAAGCAGTGATTTGACGACTGCGAGAATTATTGTAAAACGATTCTTTCAAAAGCTCATGCCCTTCAGCATGTATGACTTCGTTTGAATTTTTATTCGATTTGTTTCTATTGCGGAAAGTGTTTTAAAAGTGCTTTACTCTATCAAAACATCTTCAATCCGCCACACTTAATTTTCGGACTATTCAAGCCACAGTTCAATCTACAATTGATCTGTGCGTTCATACTACCATAGTTCAATCTGCAATTGAAATTGAAAATAGATTTTACATAGATGCATATTTCAATCAATAATGAAACGTTTTCAAAAAAATTCTTCCTCCGAGCCAATTTTAAAAAGGCGCTAAAAAAAGAAAAATCCACATGATGATGTGAAGTCAAACACTGATTTTTTAATATTTTGTATGAAGTAATAGATTGTTTTTCGAATAAAATTGACACAAGATTTGATGATAATTATTTTTCTGCATGGTTGGCTCTATATTATCTGGATTGGATTTTTTGAAAACGAAAAATAAAATGTTTCAATTATGAGTAAAATTTTTAGCACTAAGCAAGAAAAGTTACAGACAATATACCGACAGACCGGTTATTACATCCAGAGACTGCAGTTCCGTCCTTGTTGTGGACTCTTCAGCCTGGAATAGTGAATAACAGAGCTGGTGGTAGATGACATCTCATTGAAGCTGAGAGCGCCGACGAGACTAGATTATTCAATGATGAAAAATTAAGCTCCTCGCAATTTTTGAAGTTGCCTGTGTGATTTTGAAGATCAAGACACAAAAAGTGTTTTCATACATAATTTTGTTACTTCAATTATTTTTTAACTATTCCAATCAGCTCAGCTGGTAGAGAAAAATTTTTGTTAGGTTAGAGAAATATTTTCGAAGCACAATGGGCAAAAGAAAAAAAAAAGAAAGAAAGAAAAAACCTTATCTATTTAGCTGTACTGGCAAAACAGCACGACACTGGGCACAGATAGTAAGATGCTTCCCTGCTCTTCTGAATTCCAAAAAACATACATTAAAACAAGTTATGTATGAAAACACTTTTTCCAAAAGGTATAAAAACTTCAGTATCGAGATGTTTTGTATGATAACTTATTAGAAAATGAATCAAAATTTTAATTGCTTCTAAGCACTAATTTTTACTCATATTAAACCGATTTTACGACCACTTCCAGATAGCTAATGTGTGTTTGTTACCGCACTGTGGTAATACATATTTAAGAAAGTCGACCCCCCAAATGAAATGCTGAAATGCCGCCCCTGAGTCAGACCATCTGCTATCTTCCCATCAAAGTGGATTCAGGCGCGGCAGATGCACAGTCGACAACCTGCTGCTTCTTGAGACATCAATAAGGGAAGCATTTCTTAAACGAAAACATCTTGTGAGCGTATTTTTTGACATTGAAAAGGCATATGACCGTACCTGGAGGTATGGGATCCTCAAAACCCTGCACGAGTATGGGTTGCGAGGTAACCTACCAATCTTTCTTTCTAATTTTCTAAGAGATCGAACTTTTCGCGTACGTGTCAAGTCTGTTTTGTCGGATACCTTCATCCAAGAAGAAGGAGTTCCCCAGGGAAGTGTGCTAAGCGTAACTCTTTTCATAATCGCTATCAATAGCTTAATTGATCAACTGCCTCCTTCTGTAAAAGGTACCATGTTCGTTGATGATTTTCAAATTTCTTTTTCTTCATCGAGCATGAGTATCATTGAAAGACAACTTCAAATAGCCATCAATAAAGTATCACAATGGGCGGAAGAAAATGGCTTCTCTTTCTCTGCTCAAAAAACCTTTTGCATTCATTTCTGCCGTAAAAGAGGTCTCCATCCTGATCCAAACCTTAACCTTAATAATCAACCAATAGTTGTAAAGGATCAGGGAAAATTCCTGGGTCTCATATTTGATAAAAAACTTAAATTTGTACCGCACATACAAGAACTGAGTTAAAAATGTTTATTGAAACTAAATATCCTGAAAGTCTTAGCAAACACATCTTGGGGTGCTGATAAAGAGTCTCTGTTGAGAATTTACAGGGCTCTTATACGCTCAAAACTTGATTATGGATGTCAAATTTATGGCTCTGCAGCGAAGAGCTATCTGAAAGCCTTGGATCCAATACATAATCAGGCACTGCGCATTTGCACAGTAGCCTTCCGAACCTCACCTATCAACAGTCTTCATATTCTAGCACATGAACAGTCTCTTAACAATAGACGTCTCAAACTTTCTTAAAATTTTTACTTCAAAACAAAACCTTAGACTAATCACCCACTGCACCTTCATATTTTTAATCCATCAAATCTGTGCTCAGATGACAAAATGTTATAAGTCACTTTTTTTAAATTTTACGGGACGTCAATTTTTAAATTCAAGATGTCATGAAAAATCAGGAAAATGTTTTACATAAGTAAACGTATTACCAATATTTATGCAAGATAGTTGGGTAATACTTACAGTCAGTGCACATAGAAAATATTGCTGTAACCTAATTAATAACAGCTGTTTCCCAGGGGTTTCCTGACTTACCACTTGTTGCCAACTCCTGTTTTCTCAATTTTCCCACTATCTACATGGTATTGTATAATGTTATAGAAGGGTTATAGAATCTACACTTATTAAATTTAATGTTTTATTGATCAAATTAAGATAACAATAAATGCAATTTTACATGGTTTCATTTTCAGCCGTTACAATGTCTTCAACCTCGTCAAATTCTGCAGCATCATCACTAGTTCGCAGGTTTTTATAAAAATCGTGGCAGTCTTCATCTACCAGTGAAAGAATTGACAATAAGTCGTTCTTTTTCAAAGGGTTAATTGGCAGTGGTCCAGCATAAGAGAGCGGGATGGTGATTGAATCTAATGACAGTGGCCTTCCTCTTTTTTGTCTCCTGAAATCTACAACCTGAAATTCCGATGCATCGTCTAGGGTGTATTTATATTTAATAACCCCAAAAGTTGATTCATAGCGCAACCATTTTATCTTCATCCACTCCACCTTTTCCCCGTTTAAATTAATAGTTCTTTTTACCAAAACCCCCTCTTTTTCCAAAAGTTTGGAGAAAGCGAGAAAATCCGAGTTGGCCATGGGAGTCACATGAAAACTTTTTCCTTCTTTTCGTCTACTCTGTTTACTGGATACTAGTCGTACGAAGGAGTACCAGTCCCTTGGAGTCATTATGGCTGCGTGCTCTGCTTGTTTCTTTGCCCTTTCAATCCTGGCATGGTCACTATCACACTCCAATCTTGTGTGGCCAGGTAATAGAAATTTTTGATCAATCACAGAGATTGAAGGTTTCTTTAGGATTACAAAACTGAACATTATGGCCATGTGAATGTTTCTATTTTGGCCACCACATGTGTCGGAGTATGTTGTTACATGAGATATATTGTCGGGCAACATCGTGATTTTTCTGAACACACAGGAAGCAATTTGATCTGATCCACGACCTCCAATCGCCTCGTGCCACATGAAACAGTGTGTTTCTTGAACATGTGAGCAGTCACACACTGTGAGATTGTAGGTAGATAATAACCTTTTGTAGTAAGCAATGTTGGTAGACAGATATAGTGTTGGAAGCACTTGCTGCAAGTCGAATACTAATACTCTTTCACCTGGATTGTTAGTAGCTAACTCCTTATCCTTCCTCTTACTTTCATATCCCATTTCAGCCTGAGCAATATGTTCATCATAAAGCAAGGACAAACGTTCTCGTTCCTCTAGATTGGTACAAAATTTTTTCTTAGCTTTGAATTCATCACATTTCTTACATGTATCTATGTATGGTTGCTTAAACTTTAAACCAGTGGTTTTGAAAACACTTCTGAAGACATTATAACAAGCCACCTTAGCATCACTATTAACCTGTAAACACGATGTTTTGTATTCTTCGTGCATTTTTTTTATTGTAAGGTGACTGGGAAGGTAAATCTTTTCAGATGTCTCTCTTCTGGAATAATGGCTAACGTTTCTTGGGTACGAATGGATAAAACGTCTTATTTCCTCTCGTTCCTCTGTCAATTTATTTGTAGGCGTATGCTGACCTCTGCGGTCACTGACCACCATGCCAGTTGAACTATTTTTGAGTTTTACTATAAGAGTGTCGACCTGACGTGGTGTGATCCCGTGGACATTACAAAAAAAATCTTTACATACTTCGATTTTTTTGGAGCTCCATATAACTGAATAGGATACAGAAATCTGTCTGTTCTTATTCCCTCCTCTTTTCCTTTCGACAGCTTTCTTTGAAACTGAAATCCTACCACAAAGAATTTCATGTTTAGCAAACTTCGATTTTAATTTAAACTGGGCATTGAGCTCTTTCTGGGCTTCAGGTGGACATTTCTCATTACATTTCTTGAGTTTGCAGCACTCTGCTCTAGGAGAAAAAAATTTTGCGGGTATTAGCGTACCTTTCCGATTCCTGTATGACAAGCCTTGTTCCTTCTTTTTCATTTCTTCCTCTCTACTTATCACCCCTTTTTGTCGTTTTCTTCTTGGTATGGCTTCAGGTAGCCCTTCAGCTTCATTGGCTGGTACTAAGCAGTGAGAGTTGGTGGATGTCCTCAGATCATCGTTGTTGTAATTATTATCATCAGAATTTTCGTCCCCTAAACAAAGAGGAAAAACGGTGTTAGAGTTGTTGGGAAAATTTTAATTAGTTTGTTTTTATTATTATTTTTAATCAATATTTTTTTAAAAAAGTTATTGAAAGTAAACTACTTCATATACTTATTTTATACCTTCAATATGATTATCTTTGTCAGCTCTACCAGAAAATTCTGGTTCTAGTCCAACATCACCCTCAGAACCAGTAGAATCTGATTCGTATTTACGTTTGTTATCATTTACATCAACAAAAGGATCGTAAGAGGGGTCTGCATCTTCATCATCACTCACGTGAAACGGGTCCTAGAAACATAAAGGAAAAATCAGTGCTATTACCTCCATCTTAACCGTACATCTCAGCTCGAATGAAGAAGAAAATAATAATAAATATTACGATTTCATCATAATTTTAATACCTATTACGTAAACTTACAATATTAAGCTTGATTTCTTTAGCACGTTGACTGCGGAAATTTTCAACAAAATTTCTCAGTCGAGCGGAAACTTTTTTTTTGCTAATTAGTTTAGTTTTACATTACTTTAACTGTATAATATAAATTAAATCACCTTTTCATTTGTTTTCCACAAAAAAAAAAAAAAAAAAAAAGCTGAATGACACGTTGTCGTCAACCGCACTGGGAAGCATACTTCCCGGACCTAGTCTAATAATGTAATTCACTATTGTAAACATTTTTTTTATGATTCCTTATTTATTTTTATGATGATCGTTCACAATCACTGATTGATTGAATTAATAATCAGTAATTTATAATTGATTTTTAATTTATATTTCGTAAGCTATAACAATTTGGAATTACATATTCCAGTTCAGTTTGAAATAATATTTTTCCAATAAAATAAACTTTTTTTAATCCATTTAGTTACTTTTTAAACAGATATTTATCATTAGCAATTATTATTAACGACTAATTAAAAACAAATTCATTAAAAATAACTTTTGTGTAAAATAAACGTAAAAAAACAACAAAAAACGGGGAAGGCTGGGACAATCCCCACCCATTTAACCTGACGACAATGTGTCGGGGCCCGCCGCTAGGAACAACTCCCGAAACCGACAACATGTCGTCAGCTGCAGTCAAATTGTTAAAGCCTCAAGATATTTACTTATCGAAAATGAATGCCAAATACAAATGTGAGTGAGCACTTACCTCGTCATGAACAGCTACATCATCTTGCATTGCCAAATTATTAATAGATGTTGGTAGTTTATTTGTAGTTTCCTCAGTTCTTAAACAATCTTTGCTTTTATGCAATAAAAGTAACGAACGAAGTAGAAACTTTGATTTGCATCTATCACACAACCACATCACAAAATACAAAATAATTTCAAAGTGAAACAAATTAAAAAAATATCAGAAACAACTTGTTGATAGCAATGACTAGAGGTTTAATCTGGATCTAAAAACATCTGTTTGTACAGCTCGATCACGTGACCAATATTCCTCTAATCGGAGTTAAATCAACAGGGGAGAAGAATGGCGCGAAAAAACACGTGGACCTTACGTCATCAGTATAAAAATGTTTTGCCGTCTTTTCCGATAGAACTGCTCCTGAAACGTGGAAGACGGCAAAATGTCATAACTCAAAATATAACATCTTGCCATCTGCAGATTCAAAGAGTCAAACTGACTCTTCGAGACGGCAAATTGTAAACAACATTTTGCCAGCATGCAATTCTGTGGCCTTTGACTTATTACAATTTACCATTGTTGTTTGCTCGTAAACTAAAAGAGAAAAACTTATGCCATTTTGCCACCTTCTAAACGTAAACAAATGAGACTCCTGGATGCGAAAAACTCAATTTTTTAGGAAATGTGACTTATATCATTTTGCCATCTGAGCACAGAAATGTTCTATTATTTCTACACCGTCCTTCGATGATCCCAACATTTGGGATCCGAATGCGTCGGATGCTGTCAGACCTGCAGCTATTAGATTTCAAAACCTTCAATACACTAAAACCAATTGAACCATGGTACGAAGTAAATACATCTACTATCAATGACCTCGCTAAATTCCCTAAAGAGACTACACCAAATACAGCTTACCAGCAAATATTTTATGATACAAAATGCAAATATTCGGAATATAAAGATATTTTTACCGATGGATCAAAAGCAAACGATCACGTCGGCTTTTCTACAATATTGATGGTCACGTTATGGCAGAAAAATTACACCCATCTTGCTCTGTATTTACTTCAGAAATAAAAGCCATATTTATATCTCTTCAGTCAATAGCCCAATCCAACTACAAAAAGTGGGTGATATACACTGACTCAAAGAGTTCAGTGGAAGCCATCACTCAGTGCAATAATAATAGCCACCCTATAGCCATTCAGTCCTATCATGTGTTAAAAAATCTTATGCAAAACAATTTTAAAGTCCTCTTTTGTTGGATCCCTGGTCATGTAGGCATTGTAGGCAATGAGGCAGCCGATTCGGCTGCCAGAACTGCAAGTATTCTGGTTGACGACCGTGTTCCTTACGCTGACATCAAAAACGCCATTTCTGAATCTCTTAATACGCATTGGCAGCGGTCTTGGCATTCAGAAACCCAAAACAAACTGCGTTCAATTCAGCCCTCAACTAAAGGCTTTAAATCATTGCCTCTCACCAGGAGAGAACAAGTTTTATTAGATCGACTTCGCATTGGTCATACTAGGTTCACACATAAATACCTTTTATGCCGTGAACCAGCTCCAATGTGCATAACTTGTAATGTCATTCAGACAGTGTTACATATTTTAGGTAACTGCCCAAATTTTAATCAAATACGTTTCAAATATTTTAATGATTTTAACCCTACTTTGAAGGAGTTGCTTGGGGACCAACCCCATCGCAATCTACACCCCTTCCTCCGGGAGATTGGTTTCTCCCTTTTAATTTAGTGTTTGTGTCGTCATTATGTGATTTCGTCCTTTTTATATTTTTCAAGATATTGTTTTATCCATTTTTTCTTAATATGTTTTTAGCATTTATATGTTTTTAAGGTGTTCCTTTTTTAATACTACAACTTGAAGGTTTATGCTTTTACTTCAAAAAATACTTTGTTTTACGTTTTTGATTCATTCTTAAATGAAAACTAAATAAATTATAACAAAAAATCGTTTGGCGCAGTATAGCCCTTAAGGGCTCTTGCGCCATAAGAAATCAACTAACCAACCAACCAAATTATTGACACTCAAAATAGTCCAGGATTTATAAAGTAAACCAAAAACGATACTTTGCTCAATGATTTCATTTCATATAAAAGACAAAAAGCAAGAAAAAGTTACTGGAATTAAACTAGTAATAATTTATTTTAAAGGTTTTATTGACCAATCACAGAAATAAACAACATTCTTATCTACTTTGATAAAAGTAACTAAAAGTGTTACTGTAATTGAAAGAAATACGTTTTTACACGCCTGTCAAATTAAAAGTTTACAGAAATACATATATATATATTTAAATTATATATATATATATATATATATATATATATATATATATATATATATATATATATATATATATATATATATATATATATATATATATATATATATATGGCAAGTAAATTATTTAGCACAAAGGAAACAAGCAACAAAAGTTTGGAAGATTACGAATAATAGCAAAACTACAAAACAAAATCTAGCCTTTTAGAGGATTTTTTTTAGAATCGAAGTGACAGCTTTACTGTTGACATCAATTTCTCGATGAATGTTCAAGCTTGCCAAACCATTGAGTCTGTTTTCGCCCATCGTGTTTCTGAGATACGTTTTTACACGGCGCAGCGTAGGAAAAGATCGTTCGGCCGTACTTGTGGACACGGGAAGGGTTGAAAAAATTTTCAATAAAATATAAACATTAGGGAATAAAACCTCATCGCAAATGTTTAAAGCATCAATTGCGTTCTTGTGAGAAACAGACTTTGATTTAAAGCTGTCATACCAAAGCTGTATTTCAACCTTCAGCGCATTGCTGCTTTTGCTTTGAATATCATTTTTGTACAATTCACATAAATTAAGAAATTGTGCTTCTCTTTCACATTCCTGATCATTAGCATTTTCTCTTTCATTTAATCCGTTAGGGGGTAGCAAACATAGGAAACTTGTTAAAATTTCTTTGTGTTTCATGAACCGATTTTCTAATGAAGATCTAAAGGAGTCTATCCAGGGAATAAAAATTGCTCTTTTATAATATGCTTCCACCGTTTCTGCTGGTGAGTTGCTGCGATTTTTTTGTCTGCACACTATTCTTGGCATTGTAATCGTTGTGCCCAGATGCTCAGCGGCTTTTGCAACTTCCTCAAACAATAATTTAAATTCTTCATCGACATTTTCTCGGAGCGATTTAATCCGATGAGTAACAAGCTCAGCAAAACTAATTGCTGAGAGCAAATCTTCATCGGTCCCCTGCAGCTTTTTACTTAATTGGATTGTGTATCCAAGCAACTTTTCTGAGAAATATAACGATATTAGGAAGTCACTTTGGTTAATAGTGTTCAAAAGAATTGCTGCTCCCGAAGAGGCTTCTCGGTCACTCCAGTGCTTTATGTCATCGAGAGCAACAGCTACAGGCTGAATCAGCTGCGTCATAACAAGCACTGCATCATGTCTCTGAACCCATCTTGTTGGGCAAAGTTGCTGCAGTTTTTGCTTGCTTTGGTCACTCTCTAAGGCTTGAATTTTGTTCTGAAGAACATTTTGCCTCTTTGGTGTATTAAAAAAGCTCCATAGCTTTTCAATGACACCAAAACAGTTTCTGATCGAAGTTATCTCCGAGGCATTCGTCAGAGCTAGATTCAAAGAGTGAGATGCGCAGTGAACGTAGAGCGCTGTTGGATGAAGCTCTTGAATATAGGCTTGCACACCTTTGAATTTCCCGCTCATAGCAGCAGCTCCGTCGTAGCCTTAGCCACGTGGATTATTGATATTTATGGAGCTTTCTTCTAGACCTCTAATGAGTGTTTTTGCTAAGTCGTGCCCTGTCGTTGAGCTCAAGGGCATGAACTTCAAGAAATTCTCGCATATGGTGTGTTTTTTAGAACCCGTAACGGTTACATAGCGTAAACATAATGAAAACTGCTCTGTAGTTGAGATGTCAGTTGTTTCATCTGCAAGGATGCTAAAAAACTTGGATTTATTTACTTGTTCAGCTATTGTTTTAGTAATTATTTCAGTGCATGCTTCCAATACCTTGTTTTGGAAATTCCAACTAATATAAGTGGCATTTTTTCCACAAGACGGGAAGTGATTTTTTAATACTTCATCTCCAGCTTGAAGTAGTGCTCTAAAGTTACCTTCATTTTCTAAAGGTCGTGAAACCGTATTAAATTCACCGTAATCCCTGTGGCCTCGAAAAGGGATATTTTGACGCCCGCATAAAATAATAGTATCAATTATGGGGATAATCTTTTCTGCATTATTCTTAGCTTGAACTTCTCTTCCTTTATCCAAAGCTCTCTCAATTGATTTGATTTTATCCTCCATAACGCGTTTGAAGTTAATTATACTTATCGTAGCTTCTTTGATATTTTGTTTTCGCGTGGTAGTCGAACTTTTCTAGTGCTTTCTTCCAGTTCAAAAAGCCTTCCTTAACCAGCTGCCCAGTTTGCTGACAGCTTCTACCAACTTCATCACTGGCAAAAAGCATGCAATGCACACAATAAGCGCTGTCTTCTAGTTTAGAGTAAGCCAAGCAGTTGTACTTTTCTAGCCAAGAAAACGAAAATTTTCGTTTTTGGTGTCCATACTTTTTGTAAGGAAAATCAAAATTACTCTGAGGAACCCACTTTTCATTTAACAAAGTCATCTTTTCATCGTCCGTTACACGTTTAGCCTTAAATAGAGCTATATCCATATCACAAAATCGTCTTACATTACATTCCGTAGTATTTAAAGCAGAAGCTTGAGAGTTTGAATTTTCACCCTAAATTTCACAAGTATATTCAGTATCAGGGTCGCAACCAGAATATTCCTGAAATGAGCAAGTTTCCCTAATATTTAAAGCAGAGGTTTGTGAGTTTGAGTTTTCATCCAAAGTTTCACAAATATATTCAGTTTCAAGGTTTCAACCAGAATATACCTGAAATGAATAACACAAAATAAATAAATACTAATACTTCTGTGACAAAATATTATTTTAAAATAATAGCATGAATTTTTCATTTGTTATTTTATTTTATTTTTATGATTATTATTATTTTTTTTTTTTTTTTTTTTTTTTGCACTTGAAAGATTTTAATTTTGATAACATTCATATTTTAACTGCTTGTGTGCTTCTAAATAATTGCTTTACTAAAATGAGGAGAATAAATTATAGTCATAAAGGAAATTTCGCTAGAAAAATACTTAATCTGTTCAGCAAATGGTTGGATGTTTTATGTTTAATTAATGTATGGGGCGAGTAGTCTTTATTCGACCTCATCATATAATTCGGTCATTTTAAAAGCCACTTGATGTACTATTTGGGAGATTAATACAGTATTTATAGATCGTCAGCGCTTTAAAATGTTTACTTCAGGCTTGAATCTGTGCTAGCGAAAACAAATTGGTAAAACTAGTTTTAACCGCTAGGTAAAGTCAAATGCTTTAAATGTTACATTTGACAAGGGTTTTCTTTTCTCTATATTAGCTAATTTGTGAATACTGTTCTGAAACTGTATAGAAAAGAACTAAACCGAGTAAAATTTTTAAAATGCATTAAAATGCATAGTAAATTCCATGTTTTGATCAAATTTTGCATCAAATGTCATTCAACTCGATCGAACGATCTTGTTTTTACAAAAACACAGAGACGTATTTTTAACCGACTTCAAAAAGGAGGCGGTTATCAGTTCATACCGTATGTATGTTTTTTTTTTTTTTTTTGTCCACTCATAGCGTCTCACCTAGTGAACCGATTTTGATGATTCTTTTTTTAATGGATAGGGAATGGCTTAACTTAGGTCCCATTACTTTGTTTGACCATATTTGTTCTTTAGAAAAAGAATTATGGGCAAAAAACTGTACATTTTATGCAATTTCCCTTTTAAATGATTAAAATGATATTATAGCGAAGTACGCACTTTTCATCCGTGGATAACGGTGGCTCAGTGGTAGAATTCACGCCTCCCACACGAGCGACTCGGGTTCAAATCCCGACTAGGACAAAGTGAATTTTACTAAAATTTCGTTTCTACTGTTTCCCGTATTTTCTCGAATGTTCTATTAATTTCTGTATCTTTCCAAGTCTGGAAAGTTCCAGCACTTTCTCAAGTTGAATATAAGGAGATATAACGTGCATTCGTGGTTCTGAATAAAGATCTCTAGTTGAGACTAACGAGTATTCGCTTCATTTGACTTTCACATTGTCTTCGCTATCTTCATCTACGCGACAATATGAAACTCATTGTTATAAAAGTTTGGTGCCATATAATAGTAATTGTAATGATAATTTTGAATAAAGGCTTTTCTAAAGCAATACAGTGATATAGAGCCGAACTTCTTACTAGGTAACTTCTTACTTTTACTGAAATATCTACATTTACACTAAAAAGAATGAAATAAAAAAATTTTGAAAAAAAAAATAGAACCGACTTCAAAATTGCTCTAAAAAGTGAAAAATAATTTTATTCTTTAAACACCATCGATAATGCTTTTAAACATAATTTTTGAAGTTGGCGCAAAAACGATAGATAAAATCATTCACAGTCATAACTCAACTACAACTATAAATTTAACCAGGCCCCGTTTCTTCACTATCACATAAATTATGTATTGATGACAACATATTTGAATAACGTGATAAATGTTTCGTTCGTAACTTTGGATGCTTTTCTGAAAAAAATATGAACAAAGCATGGTTACACTGGATTTTACGTTTTGTTTTTGCGCCAACTTCAAAAATTATGTTTAAAAGCATTATCGATGGTGTTTAAAGAATCAAATTATTTTTCACTTTTTAGAGCAATTTTGAAGTCGGTTCTATTTTTTTTTTTTTTTTTTTTCAAAATTTTTTTATTGTGTTAAGATTAGAATTTCATGTTTATGTACGCTTAGTAGTTGAGTGTTAAAACAGAGCACAGATAGAAAAACAATTTGTGAGGCGAATAAAATAAAAAGTGTTAATTTTGAGGAGTTAACAATCAAATGAAAAAATCAGTAGTTTTAAACACGAATTGATAACCAAACTCAATTTCCAAAAAAGTTAAGCTGTATCTGGAATTTCTATTTCAAAACAATTTACAATTTTCAAACCAGTTAAAATCGAGCATGACTATAAAATGAAAAAAAAAAAAGAAATCTAGGACAATTCATGACTTTTTAAAGATTAAGTTAAAATTAGATTTTGTACATGAAGTTTAAAATAGTAAATTTTTATTTATTCAGATAACTTCTTTTAAATTCGTAGCACGAGCATCGTCGTGCTGGTACTGCTAGTAAGTCAATAAGGTAGCATTAAGTATAATTTACGTTACTAGTGTTTCCATATATTATGATCAGAATTTTCTTTTTCAAATAGACGAGTACAAAACTTCCGTATTAATTGATATTATTATTAATATATTTTTTTTTACGACTAATGCGGGAAACAATGATAGATGTTTTATTAACACAAAATGGAAGATATTTCCCAAACAAATAGTTTTCTTTGTATTTTTCCTTTCAGCCAAGTTCAATAATATATTTGTGGAGATCTTTTTTTTCATTTTAAAGCAATATTTTGATTTATCTCCTTGTGTTTTCGTATGCTTTAATTTTAACCCGTCATTCGAGCTGCAACAAAAAACTGTGAGACATTTACGTTTTGTTATTTTTCAAGAATAAAATGTTGTTTTAAATCTATTAAAAATGTTTAGGGAAAATAAAAGATTTAAAGATACATTAATTGCATTTCTGTGCATTTAAAATTGTGGATAGAAGAAAAAAAAATAAATTTTGTTTTTATTTTATTCCGTGTTCTGTATTCCCTCATTCTTGTATTTTGAATTATTGGACCTCTCACAGAAAATGGTATAACAAAAACTTAAAAATTACCTGTTTATCTATTTGCACTCATCTTTTGTGTACAGAACTACCCTGTTGTAATTCATCTGGATGAAAATAAAATTTGTTTCGTCTTAAAATTCCATCATCTTTTCTTTAATAATCTACCTATTAGTTTGATAATCCTTAAAGTATTCTTGACAATGGTGTCAAAACTGAGATGGGTTTGAGCGATGCCGAGAAACAAATGTTGCTAGATACGGTTCTTCCTTATCATTTGGTTCGAAAAAAGGAAAGCACCGGTCCCATGGTTCAACTACGACGCCAGACCACACGTTTTGGGTGAACCTTCCAGTACTTTACTTTAAAATATATCACGTGACCTAAAATCGTTCCTTTTAAGAAATGAAGGCTTCCACTCTCTCTCTCTGCGTTTTATCTACTCTCAATTGACATATAACAGTAGGAAATTTCATTACAAAAAGCATAGCTGGCTTTCTTATTGTCCTTTGGCAACAGGTTAAATATTTATTTCAATTCTCGCTCAATAATAGGTTAAAATAAATATTTATCATTTGGGAGATATAACCATCCAATGTTTAAACTAATTAATTAATTAACAAAAACGTTTCCGATTGGATCCATCGCGCTTCGAAACCGTGCTTGCCACAACTTAATTACACACAAAAAATTGATCACAATCGGTCCAGCCGTTTAAAAGCCTTATGGTGACAAACGTCCGCACAGAAGATTTTTATATATTAAGATTAGCAATCTTTATCCATTTTTCGCACCAATGCCAGCGCGAGAATTGTTTTTGCTTTGCATACGTAAACAAATAGTAGAGAAATATCTACTTGCACAGGTTTATCGCTAAGCAGGGAGCTGTCGAAGAATCAAGTCATGCTTTTACGTGTGGTTCATGAAATGGTGGCAGTTTGTGACAAGGGGGGGGGGGGAATGACAAAGGAGAAAAACAATGGGGAGAATATGACATCGCGCGTTTTTTTTTTTTCAATAAGAATGTTTGAGAAACAGCGTGATGTATGCCAAAGAAAGGGGTATGGTGAAGTGTGAAATTTTGTGACAAGGGAAAGGGGAGGGGTTCAAATAAGTGGAATAAACTTGTCATCAGTTATGCACAGCCCTTAACCATAAACAAATCACAAAGACAAACTGTTTTAAACTTATCTATTATTGCGATGCCCAGTGTTTTCGAGTGAAATTTTTAACGATTCCGAGTCACAACTGACTACAACTGTATTTATGTCGAGGGCTGCATACTAAGTATCTTGCCTCCATTATTTTTTATACCGATAGATGGCAGCACCATCACCGGATCAAACAGTTAATGAGAATTTGGAACTAGACCAGGAGCTAATAGCTACCTGGTGCTAGCACCCCCAGAGGTATCGTTTCACTTGGAGGACATTGAGACCACGAGCATATTTAACGTCGCCCAGTCCCCTTTAATGACGACGGTAAATTTTTAACGAGCAAGTAGGATTAGTACATTTTAACTGTTCGAAATTTGACACTTCTAATGGTAAAGGTATCTTAATCAATGATAGTCGACTTGTTATAGGAAGTTTTTTTATACAGAAGTTTTACGTATAAACTGAGGTTTGCGGTATCATTTCATTACCTTCGGGAAGATTTCGATAATTGGGAAATTGGCGGTCTTTATCCATTGGCGTCAATTTTTTGGCACCAATGCCAGCGCGAGAAATGTTTTTCCTTTGCATACGTAAACAAAGAGTAGAGAAATATATATAGGGTTCTCACAAGGCAACATGGTATTCAAAATCAAATTATTCCCGCCTATGCTGTGCAATAGGGTGTCCCGTCCATATATGAGAAAAAAAAAATTGAGCTACACTATCACAAGAGGTGTCAAAATTTGCGAAATTTTTCACAGATCACGAAAAAGGTTAAAAAAAATGGAATTGCGTGTCATCTTGAGGGCTCTACCGCTCTTTGAAGTTTTGCATATTTTACATTTTTGACAGACCTAAACGATATGATTTAAAAAATACAAAAATAAAGTTTAGAAAGCATTTTATTTAAGAAACTAATGAAACAAAGCACAAGAAAACAAAATAAACAAACTACAGTTTATAAATAATGACCAAAGTTTAGAATTTAAACATATTTTTGTGTCCAAAATTTGGCATTTCTGCGCGAGATTGCAACCTGGTTCTAACGAAGCCATCTCTAGAAGTAGCGTTAGTAACACTTTGTGAAGCCTGTGTTATTAGTTTAGCACATCTTTCCACAGATTGTGAGTGGCAAGGAAAGTCAACGATTTCCAAGCTATTATCTTTTGCCATAATTTGAAGGTTCTCGTTAGAAATATGTCGAAGAACCGGTGGTGCTGTAACCTGACACTCTTGCCAGACAATTATTTCCGTATAATCTTTAGCAGAGAAGTTAATTTTTGGTGTTTTAAATATTCTGCGTTTAGTGCTACTTTCAGCCTCTCTAGCTTTTTTTATTCTTCGTAATGCTAACTCTTGAATGTGCTCCCTATCATCAAACAACATACTGACCAGCAGGTTTTCTGGGTGCGCAAAAAAAAGCATTTCTTTCGATAACAGAATACACAACAGATTTCAAGTTTTCGGGTAAAAATCGAGAGTACACAATCATTTGAAAAAGATGTTTGGCTGCTTCCTTAAAAGATGACTTTTGCTTGATTAAGAACCAAACTGGAGCGTACACTTTAACCACGTAGTTAACAAGTAATCGCAAATTTTCTGTTGGATTAAGAGTACTTACATAAAGTCTGAGTATATGATTAGCAGAAGTAAGCCATCTCGAGTGCGCCATTTTTCCAAGTTGGCGATTTGCCAGCTCAGGACTACAGAAACCAGTTGATACAGCTTGACAAATCTCATTAAGATATTTTTGATCCGTGCTTAGTTCATCAACCACATTTTTCGGCAAATTAGGCAAATTACCATCCACCGCGCAAAAAGACAATGTCATTTTATTTTCACAACCAGCTAACTGTTTTCCAATAGGTCCGGAATGTTCTTTAGGACCCAAAGTGCAACCATCTAAGGTCAAGAATAAATGACGAAGGGGTAATTCGTTGGCATGAAGCATACACACACACCATTGCAATGGTCTTTCCAAATAATCCTCTAAATATTGAATCACGCCACCTTTCCAACCGGTGTTTATTGCAGTTCCGTCACATCCAACGCAAATCACGTCTTCTAAATTCAAGCATTGACCTTCTAATAGAGCTGTAATCGAAGTTAGAATTGCCTTTGCAGTGCCACGACTTGGCGTTGTGTGTCCCAAATAAATTGATCCGGGTTCTGCTAAAATTGAAATGTGCTCTCTAAAATTTCTTTGCGATGGTAACGAGCTCCTATTTTCTCATTTATCAGAGTCTTGTCTTTACGTCCATCAAAGTAAATGCTTTTTATAACAATACTTCCAATATCTTCGGAAGCTTCTTTCCGAGCTTTAGCTACAGCTCTGTGGATTTTGTTTTTATCAACAACTAGAGTTAAATCTTCTTTTGAAACCTAGCCGACATCAGCTAAAACTGCAGAAGCAACAGCAGCAGCAGATCGCGTCGACAAACCGTATCTATCACAGACCTTAGCAACTGTTGGCAAGATCAGTGTATTCCTATTTGTCGTTGAAGTAGATGGTGTCCCTGTAGAGGCCGTATTCGTCTCTGTTATGGGATACGTTTCTGGAGAAAATTCACGCATCGAATCGTCATCAAAATTTGCTGAGACAGAATCGTTATTTTCAGTAGAAGACTTTTTTGCTGCCCTTTCAAGTTTTCTCTGCTGTTTCATTAATCTAGCTGTTTCTTTCTTATCGACACCTCTTATCACCATTTTCCTGTCATTTCTTTGATCCAACAAGAAACTTCTCTCATTGATGGGAACTTTTTTAGGTTTTAAACACGAACAAGACTCAAATACAGGGCACTTACAAGCCGCAACGTCGAAGAGCTTCTCAGATGACTCTAAAAAGCACTTCAGTTTATTTTCAAAACTATCACTTCGTTTGCTTCTGGGGTATCGTTTCAAATTGACGTACTTTTCGAAGTAGAATTTTAATAATTGAATACTCGTTCCTTAGTTACGATTGGAATTGAAGCTTTTGTCCAAATACTGTTGATTTTTTCAGAAACAACTGTATATATATATCTGAACTGGAAGGGTCCTTTCCATTATGCATACATTTCTGTTCGCTCCTGACAAATAAAATAAATTTTATGACGTCTTTTACAGTAGGTAGCTGCCGATCATCAAGTTCCTTGTAGGGTCCCAGTATAGCACAAGTAGTCTCACTACGTTTCGAACTCATTACTTAAAACTAACAGAATCGGCATATAACACTAACAATTGCAACTGTACTTTTATAGCATTAAAATTACTTTGGCTACGAAGAAAACACCCGTGAGTCAAGCCAAGAAAGCCCTCGAAACAAGTAAAAGGAATTAGCAAGTTGAAACCAAACAAAGTCGAAGTCGTCAGTAACATATTGTTGCATGCAAATCGAGACGTGACGCCAAGCTTCGTGGACGATTCTACTGCGGAAATGGGGGTTATTCCCATATAGGCATTTACAGTAGTAATCACCATATGTTTTTTTTTTTTTTTTCTGTTCGTGTTGATATTACGAATCACGATCTTTTTATTTCAGCTGTCGAGCTTTTATTTCACAGTAAATTTATAACTTTATTCACAGTACTTCTTTTTCAGTTGCCATAAAAATGACAATTTTTCAAAACTTTGACGATCGGTAGAGCCCTGAAGATATAGTTTTATTCAATTTTTTAAATTATTTTTGTAATTTACGATCAATTTCGCAAATTTTGAAAGGTCTTGCATTAAGAAAAACGGAAAAAAAATTTCGGGACACCCTACTGTGCAACACACAGAAAGCAAAATTGTAATAAATTGTTACTGTTTGGTATTGTGAGTACATGTAAAAATTTTATGTTCCCAAATGTACAGTAAACGAATGTATAAGAGTACAAATTGCTTTTTCCAATAAATGATCTAATTTAGTCCTTGTCGCCGGTGTACTCAGATCGTTTATATTGCACTGTAAAATTTTTAAGATATTAGAAGCTTGTGGAGACGTCGTAAACTTATCGGTCGAAGCCTAGTCTCGAACGCGCCCCTGATTAATCTGCGCGACGGAAGATGCAGCGTCAAAATTAACAGGGAGCATTGGATCAGGGGTTTCTCGGCTCTTAATATGGTTCAAAAAGTATAGCCTTCTTAAGGTCCCTATTTAACTGGATAAATCGTGTGTAGTAATAAGTACGGAGATTCTAGAGTGTTGTTGTTGTTTTATTGCTCTAGATCTAGCCGCTAGGCTAGACCAGGTCCGCGAGTACAAAACCTTCAAAAGGTCAAACACCAGAAGAGGACTAGAATAAATGTCATCCCTGATAAGGCCTGCGCAGTTCAACAGATGTTCTGGAGAGGCCTGTTGTAAGTTGCATTTGGAACAACACATCAAATACAATTTTTGTCCGTTATCAAAAGAAAGGCTCCTGGTATGACCACTTGCAAGTCTACGAATAGCAGTCTGGGCAGCTCTATCCATCTTAATGTTAAAAGCACCACCCGGAGCTTGCCTAGTACAGTAGCCCCTCGTTATATCGCTCTTTTCTTCTGTCTCCGGAAACATTCAAGTCTGGAAAAACCCTAACTTTAAGTTTGGAACCGTTCATGAAAACATGTGGCATTTCTCAGAAAAGGTCTCTTTCTTTATTTTGTCAATGAACAAAACGAAGATGCTCCTATTCTTCTGAATTCGTTGGAAGAGCAGCGGCAATTTCTGTTATCCCAATATACATACTCACAGAATATTTCAGTTTAAGATAGCTTGGAAGCCTACTAGACATTTTCTTTTGTGTCGATGAGGCCTCTACAATGAGTGAGATAAAGCAGCAGGTGTTGTTATGTTTTCATATACTTTGACATCAACTACTCTTACATTGATTATATAAGTTTTATTTATAACCATTATAATATAATATATAACAGTACATGCTGCTTCAGCAGCTTACCAAATCAACACATTACACTCCAGTCCATCTTGTTGCCATCTCCTGATGTTATATCCTTTAATTCAAACATGTTGCCATTTCATCAATGATAACAATATTAAATAACATAATATATAAATATACAACATCTCCCTCTTTTCCCATCACATAACAAAATCCCTTAATCGAGAAGATTTTCTTATGGTACGGCCACTTCTTGTAACATAACCACTTACTGCAACATTCCCATTCCCTGTACCTTGACTATGCATTTCTGTATTATCTCCCCCTTGAAGCTCAATAATTTCAGGATCACTACTATCATACAGATTTTGAAATGAATTTTTTCGCTGACTTAAATGATGTGAATTTCGTTTTAGTATATTTCCTCGAACTGTTTTTACTAAATAGGATCTCGGAGTCCTACATTTTTTTATGATTTTAGCTGGTTCCCAATTATTATTAACTCTCAAAAGAACACTTTCCCCTTCGTTAAATTCTAATCTTTCTCTTGCCTGTCTATCATAGTAAATCTTACTGTTATTTCTCTTAGATTCTAAACTGTCCTTAAAATTTTGTATGATTTTGGGCTGCAATACTTTTCTCCGCACACACCCCACCTCTTAGCCTTTGTTGTCGGTAATTTTGTACGAAGACATCTGCTCATCAGAACCTGAGCAGGGGAAACATTCATTCCACTAATTGGAGTATTTCTATACTCAAGCAACGCTTCATTTATCTGATCAGTTTCAGTACCAGACTTGCGAAGAATATTTTTGGCAATACCCACCATTTTCTCTGCAAACCCATTTGATTTTGGATACCTGGGACTACTGTTTGTTATTTCAATTCCCCATTTATTAGAAAACTCCTTCATTTTAATACTAGCAAATGGCATATTATCACAAATCATTTCTTTAGGTATCCCATGATTGGAAAAAATTGCTATTAATTTTGATATTATATCTCCTCAGATGTTTTGTTACACAATTTTGTTATATCCAACCATCATTTGAATAAATAGCAAGCAGTAATGAGATAACTATTACCTCCATACTCACAAATATCTGATCCTATTTTCTCATTAGGTAAATTTGGCAGTTCATGATGAATCAAAGGTTCTTTTATATTTCTGGGTCTGTATCTCTCACAAGCCTTACATTTAGAGACCATATTTTCAATATCTCTTGTTATGCCTGGCCAAAATAAAATTTGTCTAGCCCTAGCCTTAGTTTTTTCCATTCCACAATGAGCTGTATGAAGTATTTTTATCATTTCAGCCCTTAAGCTTAATGGCACAATGACTCTATCATTTAAAAACACTAATCCCTCTTCGACATATATTTTATCTTTAATCCTAAAATATTCCTGAGTTTCAATTGGAACCATTTTAATGCTAGAAAGCCAACCTCCATCCGAAAATTTCAAAACATGGGAGATACCAACATCAGCAAGTGTTGCTTTCCTAAATTCAATTTTTTTACTTTCGCTAATTTGTAAATGTTTGGTTAAACTATGAACTAGTTCTGTCATTTCTATATCATCTTTCTGGGGTTTTAGAACAAATGATCTTGACAATAAATCTGCTATGTACATGTATTTACCAGGTAAATATTTAAAAGTTAATTGATATTTTAAAAGTTTAATTTTCATTCGTTGCAACCTGGGAGACATTACATTACCTACATTTTTATTCATAACGGAAACTAATGGCTTATGATCAGTTAATACTTCAATAGGTCTGCCATAAATAAAATAATGAAATTTAGTTGCAGCAAAGACAATACTTAATAACTCCTCAATTTGGGCACAGCCTTTTTCTGTTTCGGTCAAACTGCGAGAAGCAAATGCAATCGGTTTCCCATTCTGTAACATACAACAACCCAATCCATCCTTAGAACTATCCGCCTGTATCACTATCGGCATTGAACTGTTAAATACTCCTAAAACAGGCGCATTTGCAACTTTGTTTTTTAAAACTTTAAGAGCAGTTGTATGGACAGGCATCCAATTCCAAGTTATATTTTTCTTAAGAAGCTTTCTTAAGGGGTCTAAGGACCTTTAAACTTCAAAATTTTCGATTTTGTGGAAAAATATATAATATGCACAGTTTAATTCTGAACAATTTAATGCCTTATTTATTACCATACGCCAAAAACTTTTCGAGTTATTGTAAAAATGCCTAAACTTTTCCCATAGAGATTTATGCTAACAGTAGCTGTTTAAGCCTCTTTTTCTCAGGTGCCGGTTTCTTCGGTTTTCTCGTTTTGTGCGCATGATATCTCAGAAAGTTTTTTACATATATATCCGTTAAACTTTTAATGTATGTTTATCTGGTTTATATTTATGACGTGAACCTAAATTTATTTATTTTTTAAAAATTATTTGATTATTTTTTTGAAATTTGGTAAGTTAATATCGAAAATTTCCAAAATTTTGGGTAAAAAAATATTTATTTTTAAATAATAACTTTAACTTTTTAGTTGAAATTTAGGTTCAGATCGTTAAGATGTATCAGACAAACATGCATGAAAAGTTGTACGGAAATATATAAGAAACTTTATGAAATATCATGCGCGCAAAACGAGAAAACCGAAGAAATCGACACCTGAGAAAAAGAGGCTTAAACAGCTGCTGTTAACATAAATCTCTACGGGAAAAGTTTACGCATTTTTACAATAACTCGAAAAGTTTTTGGCGTATGGTACTAAATAAGGTATCAAATTGTTCAGAATAAAATTATGCATAACATATATTTTTTCCAGAAAATCGAAAATTCTGAAGATTAAAGGTCCTTAGACCCCTTAAAGGAGCAGATATAGTCGATGCCTGGGGTATAAATTGTCTTAGATAACTAATTATACCTAATATTCTTTGGAGCTCTGTTTTATTTTTAGGTTCAGGCATATCCATAAGGGCTTGGACATAGCCAGGATCAGGTTTCATACCCTTAGAATTAAATACATACCCTAAATATTTAACCTCTGGCACCTTAAACTGTATCTTGTTTGGATTAAATTTTACATTTAATTCCTTAGCTCTCTGGATAACTTTCGTCAATATTTCATAATGTTTTTCTACAGTTTCTGCAGCAATAAGGAGATCATCAAAATAAATTAAGACCCCTTCAATATCTCTAAAGTTTGCTTCATTTCTTTTTTGAAAAATTTCAGGAGCACATGATAGCCCCATTGGAAGACGTAAAAATTTGAAACATCCAAATGGGGTACTAAAAGTGCATAAATCACTACTTTCCTCATCTAATTCAATTTGTAAAAACCCATCTTTCAAATCAAGCACAGTAAATACTGTTTTATTACACAATTTTAGGTATTAAAACATGATCTCTTTTAATAACTTTATTAAGGTGTTGAGAATCTAAACAGAGTCTACACTGTTAAAAAAAAACTGAAAATTCAGGTGGTTTTCTGACTGATTTTAACAGAATATTTCTGTAATGCTTCAAAACGTATTTTTTCCTTACAATAACAGAAACATCACGAAAAGAAGTAACGAAAACAGAATTTTTCCATCTCTTAGGGTTGCCGCTGTGCTGTACTTCGCTCTGATTAGCCTTCAAGTCATGATAAACATCACTTTTGATAGTGCTTATAATTCGCAGTTACATTTTGCTAATTAAAAGCATATTTAGAATAACAACTCCGTTGCTGTAGACAAAATAGATAGCTTGCTATTTCATGTCTGGAGAGTAATAGTACTCGTATGTCAAAATTGTTTATACGCTTTTGAGCTTTGTAGGTTTGGAAAAATGTCGGCGCCATTTTTAGACTGGCAGATGTGTTTTGATCGTCTTGGGGATTTGATGTGGGTTTTACTGAGTCAGTACTAGAATATCCTTGTGGTTTTAATATTTTGCTCACTACTTTGAACAATTCTATTCGTTAGTCATATTGTGTATTCTAGAACGGTGAGAATAGTTTTAGGATCTCGTGTTATCCATTTCAAATAAAGGCTATTTATTGGATTACTTGTATCCAGATGCAATGGAGATACTTAAATTTAGCACCGCTGGTCACATGTAAGTATTGTTGAATATCTTTGTACATGTTAATATACAAATGTATTTTTCTTGTTAATATGCATTTGATAGAATTCCGATGTTAGCTTATTTAGAATTTATAGAACTATTATAAAGTTATTTTTTATTGCTCTAACGCATTGCATTCTTGAAAGTCATTAACGCTAAATGCCGTATCTACCGGAGAGGTGTGCGAGCAAGATAGGAAAAATCACTTAGTTTTTTTTTTTTGGGGGGGGGGGGGTTCGCTTCACAGTTTGGAATACTGAAAGTCACTATTTTAAATCTCTAAATAAAAGTGTATTAATAATCTTTGAAAATACAATGAAAGTTTTGGCAACAATAAGTATTTAATTCAATTTGTTAGGCTCTTATACAACAACTTATTTGAGATTATTGCAAGTTTCTTGGAAAAACAGTTCAGGTAAAACGAACTGATTGATATTGATATGCTTAAGTATGATGATTATGTACTAAAAATCTATGTTGCGATTCCAATGAGTGAAAAATTGGGATATCGTTGGGGGGGGGGGGGGAGGCATGCAGCATCTGAATCAAAAATTCTTCACGTGCATGTCAATGATTCTGTTTTTAAATACAATAGATATGCGGTACTCTATCAGGTATATTATTAAATTATAACGTCAACCTGCTTTTAATAGTATTTTATTTGACATATTCTGCAAATAAAAATATCATATTTTTCATGTATGTTTTTCCATGCCACCCCAGACACTATACGAGGAAGGGAATATCGAACAGTATCAGCAGGGATAATTGGTGTCATATTCAAATCCATCAATTTTTCTGCTAGTACTATTTGATTAATTTGATTCATCTGAAGTTGATATAAAAAGTTTTGGTCACGGATGCTCGGAGTAGAAATTATGTTAGGTAAGTTCTCTGTCCAGTTGTTAATTTAAAAAATCTTTGAGTAACAAATGCAAATAAAAAAAAAAGTAATAATTTTAGAACAGTTAACTATATCTGTATTATATATCATTTTAAAGAACTAAATTTTTGATGAAATGAAAAGTCAATACTTGACATAACTTTTTAAATATTTTTTTGGAAAATAAAATCTTTTTACTTAAATACGGGAAAGTGAGAAATGGAAAAAATATCACAATGAAAAATAAGGAACGTAAATTCTGTTAAAAGACAGAAAGATCGTAAATGAACGGAAAAATAAGAAATGGAATTTTCGTTCAGTCACGGGAAATTTATAAACGGAAAACTACAACTGCGGAGAAATAAGAAATGGAATTTTCGTTCAGTCACGGGAAATTTATAAACGGAAAACTACAACTGCGGAGAAATAAGAAATGGAACTTCTTTTAAATCACGGAAAGTCATTGAACGTAAACGTAATATTTACGGCAACTTTGCTGCCGGTACTTTCTCCGTTATTTTCAGGAAATTTTTTTAACAGTGTAATTGAGCCATCAGGCTTTTCTACTACAACTAAATTACTTACCCAACCTTCTGGACTATTCACTCTAGCAATAATTCCCTGATTTTCTAAATTTTTTAATTTTTCCTGCAATTTAGGACGTAAACTTACTGGTATGCGTCTGGGAGGACGAGCCACAGGTTTTATCTACTTTGATAGCAGATTTTCCTTCAAACTTCCCTACACCTGTGAATATATCCCTGTTATTCTCAATAAATTTAGTTACATTCACATTTATAGATACATTATCAATACATTTTATAAGATTTAATTTCATACAGCCTTCTAATCCAAGTAAAGGTCTAGATTTAATATTATTAACAATAACAAATTTTATGTTAGCTTGATTATTACCATTTTTGCATATTAAATGAATCATACCTGTTGGTTTAATTTTACAGCCACCATAGTCTTCTAATATTATGTTTGTGCTTTCAAGTTTTAGATTATCACCTAAACGAGAAAAAACATGTAAAGGTAAGACACTAATCTTTGCACCAGTGTCAAGTTTGAAATTAATTTTATGATCACATATATGTATGTTTTTAGTAAATTCATTTTGTACAGTCACTTTACCTATCTGGAGAACACTTACAGATTCAATAAAAAATTCGTTGTGTAAATCAGAATGCGAAAAATACTGTGCTTCCTCTTTATTCTCACTATACGTTACATCTTGTACACTGCGCATTCTACATACTGATGAAAAATGATTAAATTTGAGACACTTAAAGCACTGCTTGCCAAAAGCTGGACATTCTGATCGTTTGTGTTTACGATTACACTTTTTGCACTGATAAATAGAGTTTTGAGTATATTAAATGCTATTATCATCACTAAAATTCTTGAAGGGCATATTACGTTGATAAGCACTATTAGGGGAACGTTGAAGCACACCGTCACCAGAAGAGTTCTTGACGAATCTATTAGATACTTTTTGTAGAACTGTATCAACACTTTTGCTCTGTACAGTTTGGGCTTGCTTCTTACTCAGCTCCGCAGCCCGACAAATCTCTGCAGCACGATTTAGAGATAAGTCTCCTTCACGTAGCAATCTTTCTTGAAGTCCACCATCGGAGATTCCTAAGACAATTCTATCTCTGACAACGCTGTCAGTTTGACTTCCAAAGTCACAAGATTTTACTAAGTTTTTTAAATCCATGTAAAAGGAATCAAAAGTTTCATTTTCACCTTGAATGCGATTATTAAAAATGAATCGTTCCACAACAACGTTTGTTTTCGGACTTAGTTGCTTTTCAAATGCTTCAATCACCTTATCGTAATTTTCTTTATCTCCTTCTGCAAGATCAAATGCATTGTAAAGTTCTATCGCTTCCTCACCAACAGCATTAAGTAACAGAGCAACTTGAATGTCCGAGTCTTTCTTGGAATTGCCTGATGCTTTCAAGTAAATCTGAAAATTTTGCTTGAATTTTCTCCAATTCTCGGACATGTTTCCATCTAGGCTTAGGCCTAACGGTGGTCGACAGTATTCATTCGACATTTCGTTTTTCTTATTCCGCTGATTCGTTATTTCGACTGCGCCATGTTATGTTTTCATATACTTTGACATCAACTACTTTTACATTGATTATATAAGTTTTATTTATAACCATTATAATATAATATATAACAGTACATGCTGCTTCAACAGCTTACCAAATCAACACATTACACTCCAGTCCATCTTGTTGCCATCTCCTGATGTTATATCCTTTAATTCAAACATGTTGCCATTTCATCAATGATAACAATATTAAATAACATAATATATAAATATACAACAGGTGTCATACTGGCCAAAGTAGAAGAAAACACATGTCCTTCTGTGACTGCCTTTTAGAACAGAAAAGATTTACGCTTGGTTGCACAAATCGGGATTTGCATCCAAGAAAGGGAGAATGGGGGCGAAAGAATTTCTGTAAACAATCTGGTTACTTTAACTTTTCACGTCCTTTCGCGCCCTTTCTACGGCAAATCGAGGGGATTAGAAAGTCTATTGGGAATAAGAGTGTATTGGAATGCTCACTCTTATCTCGCACGGTAGCTAAGAAAGATCATCTTCATTTCATAGTTGTACCTTTCTAACGTAAATTTGCTGAAATTTCAATTTTGTTAAAATTTTAATTGCGTGTGATAATAATTTGAATTGCTTCAAAATCATGACTAAAAGAATGAATGTTTCCGTCGAACTTAAATTAGAAGCCATTGATAAAATTAAAAAAGGAGCAAAAAAAGTTTCGGTAGCAAAAGAACTTGGAGTTGGATCTGCTACTGTACGAGGATGGATTAAAGATGAAGCAAAATTAAGGAAATTTACTGAGAACATTGATGAATTTGAAGGTCTGGAGAGGAAAAGAAGTAGACTTGCCAAAGACGAAGAATTAGACAGAGCATTACTTTTATGGTTCCGCGAACAACGCGCAATTGGAAGACCGTTATCTGGCCCAATAATTAAAGAAAAAGCAAAACTTTTGGCAGAACAATTGAGACCAAATATAGAAACAGACTTTCACTTGGCTGGTTTTGGAGGTGGCAAAAAAGACATGGTATAGGCCAACTGCAAATTTGCGGTGAAAAACGTTCAGCAAAAAAATACAGCAGCGGCATGCTTTCCCGATAAGTTGAATCAAAAAATTACCGATCATTAGTAGATGAGCAAATTTATAACGCTGATGAAGCTGCTCTTTACTGGAAAATGCTTCCAGATAAAACTCAAGATTTTAAGGCTTCCAAAACTAACTGCGCTGGCTATAAAAAGCAAAAAGAACGCTTTACAATACTCTTCTGCACAAACAAAACTGGAGAGCATAAGTTAAAACTGCTTCTTATTGGGAAAAGCCAAAATCCCAGAGTTCAAGGACGTAGCCAAGGGGGGGGGGGGTCCATGGGGTCCGGACCCCCCCCCCCCCTTCCCGAAAGACCACTGTCTGCTTTTTCTCGGTTGTTGCACCTCACGACAACAAAAATTTTCCAAAGAGAGAAATTGTATGAGACCCGGTATTTTCCCCTTAAATATTCCCATTTATCGACAATTTTCCCGCGTCCGAGTCAATTCAGAACACGAGAACCTCGTGAAATAACTGCGGGTTCCCAGTTGCCGCCGGTCTCTTCCTGTGTCGCGAAGAATCCGTTCGAAAACGACGAATTTCCAATTCAACCCAACTGGGTTGTGACCTTGAAATTCGGCCCCTCTCCCTCAGCCCACCACATTGTCATCGGCAAAGTAATTGAAAACAAACATTCCCCAGTCTCATTGGGGTGTTTTTCTTTCTTTCTTCTTTTCGTTTTGACTCTTTTCCCGTTTGGACTTGATTTCCTAGACACATGCTGCACGAAGGACAGCCAGAGTGAGGTGCATCCCTGGTGAATTAGTAATTGAAATTCCTATTATTTTCTATTTTAACACACAGTTTTTTTCTACCACGCGCTTATAGGAAACATATCTTGAACAAAATTGTAATCAGAAGAAAATTAAGTGTACATAAACTAGGTAAGTTGTAGTGTTTCCTTTTAAAGTTTTCTTAACAATACGAGCAATTTATGTGTTAAAATGTTTTCCCATTTAAAAACTAAGTTCCGACAGCAACGAAAAAAAATTCTACACATTTCGTGTGATTGAGGATGAGAAAAAATAAATATTAATTATTAATTTATTTTTGAACTTTATATTTTTGGTATGATTTATTTCAGATTCATTTTATATTTTGATTAATAATCTTATTTAAACTTTTAGTTTATTTTTAACAATAATAGATTACTTATCTCCCCGGAAGCTTACAACTTTTAAACTGTAATCCTGAAAAGTTCGTTTTTTTTTTTTTTTTTTTTTTTTTTTAACATAAGTGAATAAATAAATTTGAAGTTGATGCACCGAAATTACTTTTCGCTGTATCAAAATTTTATGAAGCGAAGAATGAAATTGAAAATTACTTGAATATTTTACTGTAATCAGTTTATGAAATTGCAAGTTCGGCCATATTAACACATGTAATTTAAAAGTAATTATTAGAAATTCGTACTTTTAAATCTTACTGAAATGTGAGTCTATGGTCCCAAGAGAAGAGCAGCTAGTCATTTTTAACTGAAGAAAAAAATCTTTCTTCGATGTTGTTCCGTTTTTCAAGAAAAGCATATTTGTATTTGTTTCATTGGAATAAATTTTCTGATTAGTATTTACCGCCTTTTTACTGAGGAATTATTTAATAAGCGTCTATGCATCCATCATTAGTAAATTGCGAAGGTAGTATTAAACGTAACAAAAAACGGACATGTGCATTTAACTATAAAATTACTAGGTGAAAGTTTCTGCTATTTACTGCGCATATAATTAAAAAAGGTCAATGCGAGGTACATTTTCTTGTGTTTTTCACGTCTATATTAGATTTTTTTTTAACTCTTAATTTCTTCAAGTTAAAATTATTTGCTATTTCTTGCAATAGAATATCTTTTACTAACATCACATAAAAGAAAGAAAAAAAAAGTCAATACCTACGTTATAAAATATGATATGCTTTCGAGAATACATGATGATTACAAAATCGCTCCTAGAATGGAAGTTATACCAATTTGAAAATGAAAGAATCAGAAGTGTTATTATTGTTAGATGAATTTTGGAAGGTAGATTTAAATCATTACTGGATTTTTAACCACAATCATTCTAAGATTTTTTTTACAAAAGATTGTCTTTAGGCTTTTGAACATCAGATGACTGTTGAGCAAAAAATTTACAAACTGAGGCTATAAGAAACCTATAAGTTTTGATTTCAAAAATTGGCTAGCTTTATGCATATTACATATTGTTGAAAATGTATCTAATTTAATGCTACTGTATTATCGCAATCGCAAACGGGACGAAGATTACCTTAATGATCAAAGTTTGACGTTTGACTCCAAATCATGAAATTTTCGAGTCGAACACTTGCTTACTGCTAATAAAGACAGTAAAGTAACCAGGTTATAATCAAATATTGACACGATAATTCGTAATAGAGTATATTGCCATTTACCCTGTAGTTGTTTACAATTATATTTTTAATTTGAAAAAGACTGATTTGTACAGAAGTTTTTTTTGTATTGGCAGAATAAACTGAACTCGTGTTTGGTGGTGAGATAGGTGGGTGCGATGCCTCCTCTTGATCTTTTAAATGAAACATCAAATTGAAAACATCAGAGGAAAATCGCCAATAATGTTTAAATCATTCATGACCTTATAAAAAACATTTATAAAAAGCAATCATTTGCATTTTTTCCAAAATGTTGTTAAAATAAAAATACATAGATGCTTAATTTCATTCACCATACATTCCATTACTCGACAGGTAAAAGATCTCTCAGGTATTCGTTTGGCTTGACAAAATTAAACCCCTAGTGCAGTTTCGCACCGAAGAGAGCTCAAGTGTCTCCATCTGGTGGAAACTCGGCATCGAAATTTCCTGTGCAGTCACATCCGCGCCTTAATGGTAGCATTTGAAAGACTAGATGCCATATCGGTGGTTCGCACTAGATCCGAAAAGGCTAAAGCCTCTAACGCGCGAAGCCCCATTAGAAAGAAAAAAAAAATACCATAACGGATCCTAAGATAGCTTATTTTACCAATTCGTTTTGCAAAAAAATAATAATAACGATTTAAAAAAAACGGCAACACGCTTTTTTTTTTTTTTTTTTTTTAATGATTGCAACAAAGGAAGTCTCCATCCATCAAAGAGTTAATAGTTTGTTCAAGTTTTTAAATGATGGTTAGAAATGATAATTAGAAAACGGATAAAATTAGAAACTTCATTCAATTTCGTATAATCAAAACAATGTTATAAAGTAGATAAATAAAGAACTAGTTCAAGCTTTTTAAATGAAACCTTGCTAATATTTTCGTCGAGAGGGTGGTTGAATTTTGCCAGAAATCTTGTTCAAATCGGACAGGGTGGCGGAATTACGTTATATTGCATTCATAGTTATACATTCGACTCGATAGATATAGATTTCTTTATTTTTTTTTTTCAAATAAAAATGACTTGTACATATTTTGTTTAAATATATTACAAAGCTTTAATATTTTATTAAACTATTACCTGCGTTTTCCAAGTAATCCATAGAACAGTTTTCGTTTTCCGATTTTCTTTTATTGTGAACTTTTTATTAATAGGAATTATATCACTCATTTTCAAAGCATCAGAACAGAGGAAGCTTATGTGATGGAATTTTTTCTATCCATGTATGAAAACTTAGTATGGGAAAACTTTTAGTTTAATGTTAATTTTATAAATTGACAATTTTTTTGCCACTTAATGTAAAATTTTTGTTAAATAAATTTTTTAATAAATGCTCTATCAATTTCAATTATTTAATTAATTTTAGTTAATTATCATATTTTAATAATTAGTTTCAATTGGATTTATTTTTTAACGTAAATATGAGCTACTAATTTTGCTTTAGCATGCCTCCTCTTTTGAAGTTCGTGAAACCTTGGACCCCCCCCTTAACAAAGTTCTAGCTACGTGCCTGCAGAGTTCCAAAACACGTAAATCGGAAGAATTTGCCAGTAACATATGACAATTCAAAAAATGCATGGATGACGCAATTCCTATTTAAAAGATGGTTTTTTGACCATTTTGTTCCCTCGGTTCGACTTTATTTGCGAAACATGGGGCTAGAAGAAAAAGCCGTTCTTTTAATAGATCAGTGCCGTGCTCATCCAGAAGAGGAGCTCATGTCATCGGATAAAAAAATCGCAGCTATGTTCCTTCCAAAGAATACGACAAATCTTCTTCAACCCATTGATCAAGGCATTATTGCAACCTTTAAGAAGAATTATCGACGTGAGCTATTGCGAAAATTGTTCGGTGATACCAAGCCTTTTCCAGCCTCATTGAAAAAAATTAACTTAAAGGATGCAATCAATGTACATATCACAAGAAGCATGGTCTGTAATAAAGCCATCGACTATTTCAAAATGCTGGTCAGCAATCACAAATGAAGAAAATAAATCTATACAGGACATATGATTCTGTAGATCTCTTAGTAGAACCAGCGAAATTGCTGGGTTCACCAGCTGCTGAAGAGGAACTTCAACAATGGGTTCATATTGATGATGATGAACCAACTTTCGAAACACTCTCTGATGCAGATATCATTGCAGAAGTGACGACTGAAACTGAAAAATCCAGCAGGACCGATACTTGCAGTGATGATGAAGATGAAACGCCCTCATATGAAGCTACCAGCATGAAAGAAGCGGTTGAGATATTGGAGAAAGCATACACTGCATTCGAACAATCGAACTCTAATCACATAACTGCAATGCAGCTAGTTCATTTTCTCTCGTTAATTGCCAGTGGGAAACAAGTGTTGAAGGATAAATCCCGGCAAATGACTTTGGATTCGTATTTTACAAAAAAATAATAGGTTGATATATTTATTTATTTTTAAAGACATGCATATTATGACAATATCAATATCAGTGGTAAGTTATATTTCTTTGTTACTTTCACTAAGAAAATTGTACTAATGTATGAATAAATTAATTTTTCTGTATGCACAGGTATAATTTACTTATATGTTGGATGGATAACTGTTTTTAATGAATTCGGCTATATCGCGCTTTTTCTTTGTCCCCGCAAACAGGTTGAAACAAGTTGTCACCTATATTGTGCTGAAAGAAGCCTATACTACATTTCTTGCAAAGATAAAAGAAATTGCGGGATATTCTGCTTCTAGTGACCGGCGAAGAAATTTCCGATTTCAAAAATTTCCTGCCTACGAAAGTTGTCTGCCGTATACTAGATAATAACCAATTTAGAAATCCGTCACTGTAGTAAACTAAAGTGAATTATTTTTCCACTTTACTTTCTTAAATCAATATGATAGAATTAAGTTGTACCCTCAAAACGAGTTTGGTATTTCAAATTTTCTAAATAACGTCAAAGCATTATTAAACGGATGTATATCAAGAATGGGGTGCTTTAATAAAAACCACATTTGACAATCTCGGAAAATTTTACAATTTCAACAAATAAATGCGAATTATTCAAAGACTAGAAAGTCGCCCGTCAAGGTATGACGAGCGAAAACTGCTTCTACCACATTTGAACGAAGCAATAGCCTCTTTAGTGATATTTTGGTATTTGAATGCAATAAGCACTTTTATTATACTTGGAAAGACTGTCAAGGATAAATCTAAGGCTTGCTTTCACTTATATCTCAGCATCTAGACCACTTAGATGCTTCGGGATTTCACTAAATGACTCGCTTAATCTTAAGATACAACTTAACGCTGAAAAATTAAAATTCTATAATAAAATTATTTCAGTTAGGATGGAAAACAGCAAATTTCACATTAAATGATTTAATATAAAACCCATTGTTACAAATATTCGTTGCCTTAAAAACAGTAATGTTAATAGTAATCACAATGAAAATTTTGAATGATAGCTTCTCTGGAGCAAGCATGAAATGTATTGCCTACCATTGCTCTCATCTATGCCAATAATCGATAACGGGGCTAAGTAAAGAGACATATTAGGATCTTAATCACGAGTAATTTGTATGTTTTGAAATATAAATAAGTTTTCCTTTTCGTACGGAGCGGGAAAAAAAGGTGAAGTTTCGTGATGGTAACATTATTCTACTTCTGAAATACATTTCCACTAAAAAGAAGAAGAAAATAACAAGAATTTAAAAAAAAAATACTAAGCACTTTTCTGGGTCAGAAAGGACAATTTAAGTAGGGTAGGTGAGGGTAAAGCTCCGCGATTTTCAGTTTTTATACCACCATGGTAAATAAAGGGTATATTTTTCCATTTTTTCAAATTAGAGTCATTGCGTGGGTTGTAACCTATAATCCTTCCAAATTTTAGCTACGTCTGATTAGTAATAATTGAGAAAACTACAATTTAGCGGGAAAACAAAATTGCGGGGTTTTGCCCCATGAAATGGGGTAAAACGCCGCAATGCGGATCTTTACCCCACTCAAGATGAATGTGAATAAAAAGGGTGACTACTTGATAAAAACACTTCAAAAACCTCCTTGAACCATTGGTTTATTGTTATTCAATAGTACCGAAATTAAATATCTCACACGTTTAATCTTTTTTTTTTTTGAGCAATCACGATTGCTTATTGCTTTCATTTAACTGTTTTTGATGTCCTATCATTTTATTTTCCCACCGCCACCCTCTGCACCATCACCGTGGACAGGCGGGCTCCTCACGATGCTGCACCTATTGCGAAAGCCGTCTCCAGGTTGCATCCATGTCCTACACACACGCGCATACATACACAACTACACGCGCACATACACACACACAAACGCAACACACATACACCTACACACACAAACAAATACACGCACAAACACACACGCATACATACACACAACTACCCACACATTCATGCCTGCACACAGACACAAACACATATGCCTACACACAGACACAAACACACATAGGGGAAGGGTGGGCATAGTGGCCACTCTAAGGAAAACTTATTTTTTTAAAGTAGTTATAATTGTTCAAAAGAAATGAAAATTATTTATAAGATAGCATACATTGTTATACTCATTAAAAAAAAATAGTATTAACCTCTATCTTAGTTACTTTTTATAAAAATAATTGTTTTGTCACGCCCTACCAAATGGCCACTTTGCCCGATGGGGTAGGGCAAAACGGCCACAGGGTGGCCACTTTGCCCGATGTCAAAAATAATACTACAAATGCATTATAAATACCAAACTATGTATATATTGTCACAAATTCAAGATAATTTACAAAACTAAGATAAATGTAATAAATATAATAAATGTAATCACAACTTTCATGATTTTTTGTCTCATGTTTGCAGTCTATTTACACAGGTCACAAATAAATTCATTGTCCTCTTCTTCACATCCAGCACACGCTTCATGTGCCCATTTGTGGCAAGCCTTATCCACCCTTCATTTTCTTTTGATTTTGAGAACGAGTCCTGGCAGAACAAACAATCCACGTCACTTTCATCACTGTCAGATTCGTTCAAAAACAAAGCACGATTTCCCACTTTTGGTTTCCTTTTCTGTTTGACAGCTGGTTTCTTTTTCTTGGTAGCCAACTTCTTTTTTTCTTCTTTTTTCTCTAGTTTGATCCTCTTCAGTTTTTCTTTGTCTTCATTTTCTGCCTTCGCTGCTTCAAGTTCAGCCTTGTAAGGGCTTGAGGTTAAAACTGCAGCCGAACCCTTTTTTCTTTTATTTTTTCTTTTGATGATATTTATTTTTGGAATCGGGACAATATCTTGAGGGCTAACTGCAAATGATGTACTGGGTATGGCTGTTGGACTTACAGCAGATGAGGTACTAGGCATGGAGCTTAAGGCAGATGAGGCATCGGGTTTTAATGGACGACCATCATTTGAGGCATTTAGGGTTGAAGAGACGAGAACAAATAATGCTGTGGGGTCTCCGGCACCTAATATAGGCCCTGAGCTTGTGCTTTCTTCGGGATCGGGATCAACAGGCCCTGATGTTGCACTTGCGTTGGGATCGGCATCAGCAGATCCTTCTTTATCAGAGTCCGGTGAAACTGGATTGATGTCAGCTGTGCGGTGTGACTGAGATGGATTGGGAATTTCCGTTGTTGTAGAAGCAATAAAATCTGCTTCAGTGAACACATCTCTGTTGATTGGCACTATGCCACACCTTCTAAATCCGTTAACCGCAACAGTAGGAGTAGCTGCGCTCAAAAATGACTCCCCGAGAAGACGAGACACTTGATATTGGGTTACTTGCCTACCAGGGTTATTTCGCAAGAATCTCTCAATTGCTTGTACATAATAGGTGTTAAATGGCCCCATAAACGCAACGTCTAACGGCTGGAGCTTGTGACTGCAATGAGGGGGGATGCAAACCACAGTTGTATGGTTTTTCCTGGCCTTTTCTAGAAATTCAAGGTTCCTGGTGTGCGTTGCATGTCCATCAAGTACCAATAAAACAGGGTCGTCTTCTGAAGGCTTAGCAAAGCGTAAAAAGTGCTCAAACCATTGAGTGAAAATGTCCGTTTGCATCTATCCTGATGGATGGCAGGCGAAAACTGTCCCTGGCGGAGAACCATCCTGGAGCTCAACTTTCATCCGCTGCCTTGGAAATATGACTATAGGAGGTATAAAAGTCCCCCCTGCTGACATAGAAACTACAAATGTCGAAAGAACACCTCTTTCAGCAGATGTGAGAGAGCCAACTTGTCGTCTGCCTTTAAGCGCAAAAGCCTTTGACGATTTAGTCTGGACAGTCATAAGTCCTGTTTCGTCGACATTGTAAACCCTGTGAGGAGGATATAAATGGTTTTTCTGGACATCCTCTAAAATGTCGAAGAACTTCGAAACATTTACTTTGTTAAACGCTTGAGCTCTTGCCGCCGAAGTTGCCTCTGGTACTCTCAACACCATTTCAGGGTGGCGCTGTCTAAAGCCCCTAACCCAATCTTTCCCAGCCATTTTTTTTTTCATTGTTGAAGTTATGTGGGATTTTATTTTGCTCTGCAAGTTTGTACGCAAGACTCCGCAAATCAGGTACAGTGATTCCGAAAAAGCGTATCTCCATTTCTAGAAGATGTTTTACAAGCTGCTCTTCTTGTTCTGCAGTGAAAACAGGACGGTAGTGGCCAAGAACTTTGTTTGTTGCCTTAGCATGCTGGTTCCCATTTAAAACCCGGCGTTTCAACGTGTTCCTTGGAACATTGAAGCTTTTGGCAGCTGTCTGCATTGGCATACTATCTTTCACGGCGTCGATAGCCCGCTGCATCGCCTGAGGATCCCAAGACTGTTGCTCGCTTTTCCGTTTATATTTAGAGACCATGACTCCAACTGAAAAAAAAAATGGAAATAAGTTGTAGTTGCATACAAGACATTTAATTTTACTTTTTTCTATATATTTAAAATAAAACTAAATACTTGCTATAGGATACCTAACCTGGGTTCGGGGACAGGTAAAATAAATATATTTTATATTAAAAACTAAAATTGTTGGTGTCGGGCAAAGTAGCCACGGTAGAGGGTAAAGTGGCCACTGCTGTGGCCACTTTGCCCTTTCTGACGCCATTACGAAAATGCGACTTTACACGGACACCTGTTACACCCAGCTCTTACTCCTACACATGAATTGATAGCCTAAATTACACTCTTTTCAATGGTTATTGTCAGCATTACTTACTAGGGTCGTAGTTATAGATATACAAAGTAAAGTAGACCACTTACCTTACATCAACAACTTGAAAAACAACAAATTTGACATTAAAATCGGAACACGTAAACTGATCACCTTCACAACACTAATGAAGGTCTCACGCAGTAGTTGAGGCGTTGGCCGCTGCGTAGCGCCACTGGGTGGCAGAGAAATCGGCCGTGTCCACTATGCCCGCAGTGGCCACTTTGCCCACCCTTCCCCTACCCCGTACACACAACCCCCCCCCCCCACACACACACAAACACACATGCCTACATACACACACTCGTGATTGCGAAAAACATAATTTGAATTCAAGATGTCAAAATTCAAATTATTTTTTTTAACTTTGTCAAAAAAATATTTTCTTCTCCACAAAAAGAGGATTAATTACACGGGAAAAAACGACAGCCGCATTGTAAAAAAATAATTTAAATGCCTGAAGCTATAATTTTATTGAATATCTAGTACCCAGTGCTTTAAGTTTACAGTACACTAAGTTGAGTTTTCTAAAAATGTTATTTTTTCGTGGATGGAACCGTGTCCTGCTGAGGTTACGACAATTTATTTACAACGTCTTCATTTCCAATGACTCTTCCTGTGTCTCAGTACATTTGCAGACTTCTAGGTGTTTTACTTAAAAAAAAAACCTCTCCATAACCTAATACTTCTTGTCATATTGAAGTTATCTTGGCCACATTGTGCAGGGATAAGCTCCGACTTATTCTCTACAGTTTCACTCGAAATTATAGGTAAATTTGTTTTTTCTTTGAAGTCCCAAGCTTTTGTTTCATTTTTCAGAGATGTCCTCAATCGATATTTTTGAACCTAACTTTAATGTCTACCATACAGAACGAAGAGTTGCCTGCAATTAAGTTACGTGCTTCATTAAGCTCGACATTTATCATGGTTCTGATTTGTTTTTCTTCTGAAGGTACTAGAACAAAAAATTAAACGTACGTAAATGTTCAAAAAAAAAGAGAAGAAATTATTACATTAATGAAAGCACGTTTGAATTGAAATGAATGTAAGATTTTACCTAACAAATCTTATCCAAATTAAAACTTCATGAGCAAATGACCACCAACAATTATTTTTTTAAAGATGAATAAGCTGTACAAAACACATGCTTAACAAAGATATTAATAATATTTCAAAAAAGAGACTTTTAAGCCGAGTGGAATGAATCCTTGACCTTTTGGAGGTGCGGGGTTTTACCCCAAAATAACTGCGGGGATTTGCCCCATTTTGTCACTTTCTGAGAAACGCGCCATGTTGCTTTTAAGCAGCCATTAGAATAACTGTTTTCACGCGAAGGTGAAGCTTTAATGTACCAGTATTAACGTGCAATTCATTGATTCTCCTTTTCAAATTCTACATTTTACAGTGTTCAAATAATACATTATAAAAGTTAGATTAAAGTAGTAAAAAACAGACTTATCCCTCTTTCTAGTCTCTGGAGTGCCTAGTCAGGACAAAATTTCATTGATCAATAGGTTTCCATAGGACAAACCCACCACCTAGAGGTAAATTTCTTACTCCAAGGTGATCAAGTTAAAATGTCGATGCGGGTTTTTACCCCACGCGGGGCTTTACCCCCACCTACCCTATTCCTGTAGTTTTTAAAAATTCCAAGAAAATGACACCACAAACAAAGAAAAGTGCGGCTCAAGTCATTTCAAACCAAACCTTTCCAATAAAAATATGCATATTTTCAACATTCAAAGTTGTGATTGAAAGCTAGTTAATGATAAAAAATATTCCCTTCATGACTTGAGCCGCACTTTTCTTCGTTTGTGATATCATTTTCTTAGAATTTTTGAGAACTACAGGAATACTTGAACTGTCCTTTTTGACTCAGAAAAGTTATGTCCTTTTGAGTGCATTATGAAAAGTGCTTAGTATTTTTTTTTAAATTTTGTTATTTATTCATTTTGTTTAATCAAATGCTATCATTTTGTAAAATACAGTGGACGCCGGTTAATTGAATCAACCGCTTTAATGAATCAAACTCAAAACAGATTTATTAAAATTGGCTGCTTTATTGAGTCGGCCGTTTTATGGAATCAAAACTGCTTAGAACAAACATGATTCATATAAGCGGCGGCCACTGTACTTGGTGTTTAGAATAAGCAGTAAATGAAATTTTGAACTAAAAAATATTCTTTACAAATTCTCACGCCCGAGTTCTTAAGTCATTCAATTTTGACGCAGGTTCTGGTAGATTAACATGCATGAAGTCAATAGTAGCGAAGAAATGGCATAACACGTGTTTCGTAGCTACAGCTGATTGCTATTTTCAGTGTAGAGCACCATGTGTAGAGGCTGGTAATTTTACATAAAGCTTCACATTTACGTATAAAATCAAGGAATATGTATGTCGACGAAAAACGCCTTTCTGCCCAAAGTTTTGAAGTCAATCCATAGATACCAATTTATTTTACTTTGTAGCTAAACTAAAATTGAAAATTTTGACGTGTATTCTAATTTTCAATGAACTTTTTAGAACCTTTCATACATTCACTAAATAACATTTTCCACCTCTTTTCGTATACGGAACGATTAGAAACGTGTTTTGCATCGGACTCGGCTTCAAAATCAAAGGAACTTGGAAATTTATTCCCAAAGCATGATTTGCTCCCGAGTTAATGGAATTTTCCCGAGCTCGAAACACCCATTATGGGCGATCTGAAAAATGTTCGACAACCACTCTCCCAAATTCCTTATCACATTAATACATCCAAAAAAGCACTTTAAATAATACTAATAAAAGAAAAAAAAACTGGGAGAACTATGTGGTAAATCGAACACTCAATATTTCATCGGGATGGACAGCTTAAATGTCCCAGGCCGGATAAAAAGTGGCGCGAAGGGGTCTCTCCCGATGAGTTCCATTTTCGAATTCGTGGCGATCTCTCGTGCGACCGAGTTGCGGCGATGGCGTCCCCTAGCGATGAGTCGGAGCGGAAATGGAAGAGGGCTTTCTCCCAGATCCGAGGCAGCCAGTTGCTCGGGAGTGTCGACCAAGAAACCATGGCCGGAGAAAAGAGATGGCTTCCCCTCGAGTCCAATCCCGAAGTAAGACTTCCTTTCTCCTCACCATTCGAAGCCCTCCACACGCAAAATTTCTGCGCGTTTCGCCGCATTTCTAGGAGTCAAACGACGACCTGTTGATGAAAATTCAGACAGACGTGTGATTTTTCAGTATTTTTTGAGAGAGTGAAAAATTTAATTCTGAGGGGGGGGGTGATAATTGATTTAAAAAAAGGTACTATATCGCACTTCGGCAAAAAAGTGACACAATTCAGAAAAAAAAAAAAGAATCCGAGAAAATCAAGGTCTTACGCAATAGTGGATTTTTGTGATTTTGTCTGAAATATTGAAATATGCGTTAAAACATTATGATATGATTTTTGCTGGTTAGTTTTTCTTGTCTAAATTGATAATGCATACTTAAAGTTCGAAAATTCAATGCTGTTTAAGTTATGGTTGTATCGTTTTTACGCCATAAATCATCAGGTGTAAGACCTAACTTTGTACGAGTTTTGTGGCAAAAAAGAGCATTAAATTTAGATTTTAGATCTGTAGCTAGTACATTTTTCTCAAATTTTGAGTTGTCACTTTCCGTGCCGGGGTGCAATATCTAAAATGATTTGATTAAACTTTCGGTCCCCCGATCTCCCTAGAGCAGCGGCCGGCAACTCGACCGGACCGCATTAAGTCAAAAAACCGGACCGACAAAAATGTTTTGAAAGTATGAGATTATTCCATATTAAACCAACAAATGGGCCTTGCGCCCCCTTCGTCGGCCCTTTCGTCGTCCTTCCTGGTGAAAAAATTGCTTAAACTTTAGAAAAGATGAAAAATGCGCTAGTCAAAAGCCCGTTGACTTACCAAAATCGGTCTGTGAGTTAGCTGATGAAAATGTGAAATTGCTATTTTTTTTTTAAGTGCAGAAGATGTGTGCTTTTAAAAAAAATTTATTTATTTATTTATGAAAAACTATTTTTTGTAAATATCTATATATATAAAAATGAATGTTTGTCTGTATGTCATCCATGAACTCAAAAACTACCCGGCAGATTTGGCTGAAACTTTCACCGTTTGTTATTTTTGGTACTGGGAATGTTTATAGACCAGTTCGAAAAAAATCCGATCGATAGTTCCTTTTTTATTCCAATTTAAGTCACAATCCATTGGATAAATACGAATAAAATTATCGGCTGCAGAAATTAATTCGCGTGAAAGATCTCATTGATAAGAAGTTGGCTGTTGCCATTTTTCTTGAGTTTGAAGAAATAAATTCTTTCTTTATTGTTTTATGGCTTTTCATGCAACGGGGGAATTTTAAACTTTTCCTATTTGATATTTTTAGCGATTGATTGATCTTGCAAACTGCGTGAGTACAAAACTTGAGTATAGTCACGGCTTCACTTGATACGTGTTTCGATAAGACGCGTATCGAGTGAAGCCTTGGTATAGTAAGCTAATCGGGACTTTTAGACATGCGATTTAGACACGTGTCACATGAATTTTGAAACAAAAAAAAAAAGCGAACGATATGTGCCATTTTGAGTCGAGAGTGAAGAATTTGTATAGATTGTGTGTATTTTTGACATTCAATATTTACAATATTGTGCGTATTTTTGACATTCCGAACGCATTTGCTGTGCAGTTTTTTTTTTTTTTTTGGTAGCATCGTATACCATCGGCGCGACTTGGCGACATCTTATAAATCATTGTCATGAAAATCAGTATTATGATGTATTTTTTTTGTTGGCGTAGCAACGCGCGTCGGGTACAGCTAGTAGTTAATAAAAATTCAAAGCTATTTGGTGTGTAAAATTATATTTTGTAAATATATTTCAATGAGCTTTGGTTTAGATAGTATTTTATGAAGTATTTATCCAGTCGACTTAGCCTTTTGTAAATAGTGTGCTAAAGTTATTATTGCATTACTTTAAAGGCTTATATTTCTTTTACTTCTGAAAATAACTGGGGAAAAATCGTCAAGCTGAAACAAGACGTTACGAAATAATTAAGAGTGATCTAGATAAAAATGTTAACTAACAAGTGACTAAAATTTAAAAAAAAAAAAACTGGGTCGCAAATGTAGAATCAAGAGGGAAAATTGCAATTGATTTCTAATAGTATAAGGCTTTTAAAAGGATTTTCAAGTATTTTCTTTGTTAACAAATGGAAACTGGCAACAGATAAAAATTGTAAATCATTGCTTTTAATTTCCTTGTCGGCCAACAAAGAATATGGTCACTAATCGCTGAATAAAGGGTTAGCCATATTAAAAATTTGCTTTAAAAAGCATAATAATTCGAATTCTATGTAACATTGAGGATCCAAACACATTCTATTAGACGCGGAAAAAAATACTCTTTATTTTCGTACTAAATTTTAAAATTTTTAAATGTATTTTCACTGCAAACGTCACGAAAAAGTTTGGAATAGAATAAGAATAAAATCGAAATTTCGAAAAATCGCTTCGACGTGCACACCCCCATGCTACAAACTAATCTTGTGCCAAATTTCATGGAAATCGACTGAACGGTCTAGACGCTATGCGCGTCACATAGATCCAGACAGAGAGACTTTCAGCTTTAGTAAAGAAAATCAGTGTCAAGTATTTTATTTGTTATTAAATAAAAACTGTCAACAGATAAAAAATTTTAAATCATTGCGTTTTATTTCCTTGTCGGCCAACAATGAATTCGGTTATCAATCGCGTGAATAAAGGCTTAGCCGTTATTAAAATCTGCTTTTAAAAAACGTTATAAATCAAATTCTATGAAACCTGGAAGTTCCAAACACATTCTATCAGACGCGGAAAAAAACCTGTTTATTTTGGTATTATTTTTTTAAAAAAATAACTATGTTTTCACTGCAAAAATGACGAAAAATCTTTCAGGGGTTTTTAAATAATATCGTTAATGTCATCCGAAGACGCAACCTAGCTAAGAACACTCTCGATCAACTCTCCTTTAGAACAATTTTTTTTTCTCCGAAATCGGTCCATCCGTTTAGGCGCTAGAGTGCCACAGACAGACACACAGATACGTCTTACTTATAACCCCCTTCCTTTGTGTGTCGGGGGTTAAAAAAGGAAAAGGGACAAAAGTTATGAGAATAACGCATAGATGACTCTGCCAATAGGCTGTCTCCCCTGACAACATTTTGCCCTGGTGCCTATAAAACAGAAAAAATATCAATCTTCTGGCCTTCATCTTTACAAACACAAACATAACGGCAACTAATGAAATAATGAATATTAAACTAAACAGATGACTTCTTCTTTGGAGAGGCAAAAAATTCATATACCGTACATTACACCCATATAAGTTTCTTCAACAGAAAAATAACATGTTTACGTAATGTACATGTGACTACGGTAAGGGTAAGGTGAAGTAGGACACTTTGTAACAAGAAGGGAGGGGGGGGGGTTCAAAATGTGACGGGAAAATGTGTCTTCATTTATGGATAAACCCTTATAATATTTACACTTTCTGGTGAAATTTTGGATTTTTTTTTTCGCGTGTGGGGGACCAACATCAAATTTGCGAAGGAATTTTTTTTTCGACCTTCCGGCATCGTACACTGCAGGAAATAAGCTGTAAACTTCACGAAATCTTCCTACAATCAGTTATTCGATGTACTATTCAGGGGTGTTAGTGATCCGCAAATTTTGAGTTGGCAACACATTCTAAAACTGAAAAAAGGTTTGAAAAAAAAAAAAGACTTATCAGTGATTTTTGTATGCGTATTTGAAGAGTTTTTACCCGGGGATGGGGGAGGGGAGTGTCGAGTTACCGAAAATTTCACACTATCTTCAGAACATTTTACTTCAGTCCACTATCACCGCTGGTACTTATGTAAAAAATATCATGTATATTCAGAGATAAAAAGATCTTTTGAAAACGCCCATTTTCATAAATTTGTTTGCAAAACAGCGTTTTCTTCGAAGCTATACCATTTTTTAGAAAACTCAACAGCATACAAGAGAAATACAGTAGACCCTCGTTTTACGCGGGGGTTACGTTCAACGGAAATGCCGCGTAAATTGAAACCTAATAGTAGTGTTGAAAAAGAGGTTAGGTTCCGTATAGATAAAAAAAAATACTTCGTTCTAATGATGACTAATTGTATAATAAGTTTAATGTGTACTTATATCGATTTTTATGCACAACATGCGTAAAGAAAACAAACTAATTTCGCGTTCTGTTTGTAAAGAAGAGCTGGCTATGATAGTCTTTTGGTAGTCATTAAGAATTTTTCTCTTTAATTCTTTGCAGAACATTAACCCATCCATGCGTCATTTCCATGGTAGAATCTTCCTTCACTAAAAAATCAGAAAAATCATTTCTATTGAGTAGGAATGGCTCAAAATTTTCAATGTGTGAACGTTTTTGGTTGTGTGTCACCGAAGTCAGTATCCTCGTTGGTTTTGGCCTCCTTTGTCACTCCTAAAAGCTCTTCTTCCTGTGAGTTCTGAACTGCGTGAGTTTAATAACTTTAATTCTGGAAAGAGCTCTGGAACCTGGAACCTATCGCATAAAATGTCTCCAGGGGAGCAAGTTAAGTTATTAGCACGCTAAAATGCAGTTTGTTACGTGTATTATATAGGAGTTTGGATTTTGAAAGAGAGGAAAATGTTATCTGTTTGCATTGCCGCATCCGCGTAAAATAAACCCGCTTAAAACGAGGGTCTACTGTATTACACTGAAATATATTTAAAACACTGAACATTAGTTAAAATATGAGCATTTAAATTAATTAAAGTTTTACTGAGCGTGAGCAAAAGATAGCAATTTAAAACCTTCCCAATTCCGTATGCAGAAATATCATGAAAATTAGTAAAACATTCTAGCTAACGTTTCCTGACTTAGTACTTTTAAAAAATTAATAAATAAATAGCATACAATAAGTAATCGTTTGGCCCAGTATAGCCCTTAAGAGAGGAGGGCTCTTACTCCATAAAAATCAAAAACCAACAACCAACTAGCTCAGAGTCTGAGAACAAATAACGAAACGTACTTTACACTCCCTTAATTATCTCGATTTCCCTATAAAATAATTTTACTTTAGCAATGAAATTAGCTTTTTATTTAAAACGCCACGGGGAAAAAAAAAAAAAAAAAACTTTACGCTGACTGATTAGGCTCACGTCGAAGACATATTTCTTAAAATATGTCGCTGAATGTGTTATTTTCAAGCTTCTCCAATCATGAGTCATTTCAGAAGAATGAAATTTACAAACTTTTGCACCAATACAAACAATATTTTTTAGCTTTCTCAAAACCAGTTTTATGGGTCACTGAATTCCTGGAAGTGGTATTCAATAAACTTTTCTCTGAACTTAGTTTCTGACAAAATTCCCAGAGTCATCTCTCCTGGAGCGTAACGCATTGGAAAATTTAACAAAACATATTTTTTTTTACTCCATTTATCTTGACGTTGTTCCTGCATTTTCCTTCTTCTCTTAAGGCTGCAAAAATGTCTACTTTACGCAGTTGCTTGAACGCAATTTCTTTGAAAAGCAAAACAACTGTGTTGAAGAGGAAACGAACTGTTTTATTTTACTAGTTTATTTTGTGGAGTTTTATTTTTTATATACAAGTTGGTTATAATTTGAACTTCTCCAATTAGAACTACACGGATCTCGTTCTAGTTAACGTATGTGTTTGAAATTTGATAAATATCATTCATAAGTAACCCTATCCAAGTGTGAAGCACCGATTTGAATAAAACTCTTTGCACATCGATAGAACGCTTAAAAATATTAAACCCGTGCCTTTTTTTTTTTATCGGAAACAAAAACCTCTAATGGGGTGAAATTTACCCCTAAGTATTTGATAATTGGGAATTAAAGGTAAAATATATGCTTTTATTAGTTTAAATTTTTAATTACAAAAAATCAAATATTGATTGAAAATTTGAAAAACCTAAACAAAGGAAAGTTGACGTGGTTCAGGATTTTTCTGAAAATACTATTAATAGTAGTAAACCATCCTTCGCGATAAGATTGCTAGTGGTGATTTGTCCCTATAAATACTACTTTCAGAAAAATCATGAAGCACGTCAACTTCAGTTTAATTTTTTCAAATTTTCAATTATTATTCGAATTCTTGTAATTAAAATTTGAAATAAATGAATATACTGTACACTCCAATATCCCAATTGTCCAATATTTAGGGTTAAATTTCTCCTCTTTAAAAAGGTTTGTTTCCGATAAAAAGAAAATTTAAAAAAAAAACAAAAAATTAATTTGAATTTTGACATCTTGAATTCAAATTATGTTTTTCGCAATCACGAGTGTGTGTGTTTGTGTGTGAGGGGTATGTGTGTTTGTGTGTAGGGGGTATGTGTATGTAGGCATGTGTGTTTGCGTCTGTGTGCTGGCATAAGTGTGTGGGTAGTTGTGTATATGAATGTGTGTGTGTAGGCATATGTGTTTGTGTCTGTGTGCAGGCATAAATGTGTGGGTAGTTGTGTGTAGGTGTATGTGTGCAGGCATAAATGTGTGGGTAGTTGTGTGTTTGTGTGTGTGTGTGTGCAGTTGTGTATGTAGGCGCGTGTGTGTAAGACATGGATGCAACCTGGAGACGGCTTTCGCTATAGGAGCAGCATCGTGAGGAGCGCGTTGACGGTGATGGTGCGGAGGGTGGCGGTGGGAAAATAAAATGATAGGACGTCAAAACAGTCAATTTATTGTTCTCACTTGACTGTTTTGATGTGCTATCATTTTATTTTCCCGCCAGTACCCTCTACAGCATCACCGTCGACCGGCTCCTCACGATGCTGCTCCTCTTGCGAAAACCGTCTCCAGGTTGCTTCAATATCCTACACTTACACGCATGCATACGCGCACGTACGCACACATACATGCGCCTACACACAAACACGTACACACACTCATACACACACGCATACATACAGACACATACACACACAACTACCCACACACTCATGCCTGCACACAGACCTAAACACACATGCCTACACGCAAACACACATACCCCCTACACACATACTCCCCCCCCACACACACAAACACACACACGCCTACATACACACACACACACACACACACACACACACTCGTGATTGCGAAAAACATAATTTGAATTCAAGAGGTCAAAATTCAATTTTTTTTTTTTTTTTTTTTTTTCAAAATTAAAATAAACAGTATTAATTTAGATTAGAACATCAACCAGTAAATAAAAGGTCGTAAATGTTTTGCTTGTTATTTGAGATCAAACACATCAGTTAAAAAGTAGCGTATTGCCCAAAGCGATTTTCTCCTGTGCTGTTTTTAAGTGATGTGCCATATGAAGCAAGGGAAAAAGAGCAAGGAGAAATAAAATACCAGGGCTGGTGGGCTTACTCGAAGGGAAACTGTCCAACTCGGACAATTTTAAGACCTCTAACTCGGACTCCTTTTCCCAAAATCACTCCAACTCAGACTCCGCAGCCCTCTAAAATACTATCTCCAATGTTTCCTGTAAAAACATATTTTTGCCTAGTTTTTTTTTTTTTTTTTTCCCCTTCGTGGTGGAAAAACGGCTCTCGTATTAACTAACCGAAATGAAAATTTTATTTTAGAATTTTAATTTTTTAGCGTTAAAAAAGTTGTACCTTAAGATTAAGCAAATCATTTGGTGCTCTAAGTGTTCTAGTTACTGAGATATAAGCAAAAGCAGGCCTCAGATTCTTCCGTGACAAACATGTCAAAAATAATAAAAGTGCTTAAAAAGTGTGCTCACTCTCGTTGTATTAATATATTAAGATTTATAACAAAATTGCTAGTGAAATTAAAAGAATCTGATTTTCCGCACGTGAAAGGCCTTGTTCTTAAATAGGGATTCATGAATTATTTAAACAAACTAAAATAGATTCAACTTTCAATGCTTTCCCACAAGTGCAACACAACTTAACTACATGTCAGAAAAGAGCGCGCAGCCAACGGAGGGTTAAACGAGGTTTATCTTTGTGTAAGGATAAAGTTCCTCGGAAAACAGGGAGTTCTTACTTTTAACTATCAAACAAAACTACAGTTTAATTTCGTAAAAATTTAAACAAAGTAGCAATCAATAGGACATAGCAAAACATGTTTTTATCGCGTAAATGATTAGCCCTTGTGTCACCGTTACCAAAATATGAGATCTGAAAGTCTACCGAGAAGTCGCCAAATTTATCAAGTTTCAGTGAGTAAATGGAAGACATCTTTCATATGCTTAGCAGATGGATGTCCTGCCACATGCAGACTGCGAAAAGACGCGTGGTATCTTCAACTTCTCGCGTAATCTCTAAGTTTGGCCCTTTTCATAAAATTTCGGCTGACTTTCAAGACCTTACATCTCGTTAACGGGGGCACGAGAACAAATAATTTTTGCGTTAAAAAATGTCTTACTATGCTTTTTCGATTATTACCTATTGAAAAACTTTTCATTATACTTTTTGTAACTTTTTTCTTTAAATAAACGTTCCAGGAAACCACACGATAGTGTAATATTGGGGAAAAAAAAAGTAGCTATCGAAAGAGCATCGCAAAACATATTTCTGGACGCATATATTATTTTGCCCTCGTGAAAAGTAATCAAAACATGAGGTCTTGAAATCTGTCGAAGTGTTAAGAAATGTCGCCAAATTTAGCAAGTTTCAGTGAGTAATGGAAGATATATTTTCACAGGATTTGTAGATGTATGCAGATGGTGAAATTGCGTGATCAATTTCTCGCCAAGTCTTTAAATTTGTCAATTTCTTTATTTCTGCAGATTTTAATACCTTACATCTCGATAACGGGGGCATGAGAGCAAATAATTTTTGCGTTAAAAAATGTCTTACTATGCTCCTTTGATTACTACCTATTCAAAAACTTTCCATTATCACTGTTCGTGACTTTATTCTTTAGATAAACTTACCAGTAAACGACAAGATAGTATAATAAGGGGAAAAATTAAATAGCAATCAAAAGACCACTGTAGAAGATGTTTTTTTCCGGATACATTACTTGCCCTCGTGTCCCCGTTACTGAAATATGAGGTCTTAAAGCCTATCGAAATGTTCAGAAATATCGCCAAATTTAGCGAATCTTAGTGAGTAATGGAAAACATCTTTGCACAGGATTTGAGGATGGATGCAGACGGTGAAATTGCGTGATCAATTTAAGTCTTTAAATTTGGTGATTTTTCTTAAAATTTCGATTGACTTTTAGATCATGCATCTCGATAAGGGAAACGAGGGCAAATTGTTTTTGCGTCAAAAAATGTCTCGATGCGCTTTTTTTATTGCTATCTATTTTATCGTTTTTCACTATTGCACTATATTCGTTTAGTTCCCTGGTTAAAACTTTTTTAGGGTTGGGATTTCGAATTTAGATTTCTTACTGCTGTGTTTGCGAAAATGGTTCATTAAACCTCGCTCTAATTTGCATTACGGCTCATTGAGAATGAGTGATCAATCCCAGTTTAATAACACGAAAACTTCCTCAAAACAGGCAGTTTGACTGGTAGGTTGAGAAAGAGCTCAAATTAGGACGTGGAATAGTTTTGGAAAAGAAAAACGATATCTTTATTGGTAAAAATTGATTACTTTGTGTAATAGCTTATATGAGTTAGTGAGAAACAAAAGGGTTTAAGTGGACATTTTCAAGTTTTCAGTAAAACGCTTTTAAGGATAAGGTCCTAGGTAGGCTTTCATTGAAAATTTTCCCTAAATCCTGCTTTATAAGAGCACCTTACCAGGGCTACTAGTACTAAGGCCCCTGTATATACGAGCCGACGCATCAGCTTAAGTTCATCCATTTTGGATCGGAGCGCATGTTTGAGTGGTTGTCTTTTATGGCGAGTTATTCGCTACTCCAGAGCTCGAATACGCTGCCTTGCGGTATTAAACAATACTAAAGAAAAAGGTAAAACATTCCATTCCACGTGTTTTCTTTGAGGTAAATTACAGGCTTCAAGCAATTTGTGGTGTAATGTAATTTCAAAAGAATAGAAAAGAAAGCTTCCCACAAGAGGGATGAAAAATTACTGCCGTTCACGAAGCGTAGATGCAATTTATGAGTTATGGCATTTGTTTGTTTTACCTTTTTCATCCGCCATTAGACAGTGGCTGCAGCGCCCCCTATATTTTATTGGAGTTATGATCACGTTTGGTGAATTTTCACTGCGAGCAATTGTTAGCTGCACGTGAAATGTTTATTAAATAAAGTATTTGCCCCAAAACATAAAAAGCAAATATTCTGAATACAATTCCATTTTCACCGACGGGTCAAAAACAAGCGATCACATCGGCTTTGCTACAATAATTAATAATCAAGTTACCGCAGAAAAATTAAACCCATCTTGCTCAGTATTTACCTCAGAAATAAAAGCTATATTTAAATCTCTCCAATCAATAGCCCAATCTAATAAAAAAAATGGATAGTATACACTGACTCCAAGAGTTCATTGGAAGCCATCGCTCACTGCAATAAAAATAGCCACCCCATAGTCAATCAGTCATATCATCTATACAAAAATCTTATCCAAAATAATTTTCACGTACTCTTTTGTTGGATCCCTGGTCACGTGGGCATTGCCGGCAATGAAGCAGCCGATTTGGCTGCCAGAGCTGCATGTATCCAAACCGATGACAGTGTCCCTTTCGAGGATATTAAAAAAGCCATTTGTGAATGTCTTAACGCACATTGGCAGCAGAACTGGAATCTTGAAACGCAAAACAAATTACATTCGATCCAGTCCTCGACTGCAGGTTTCAAATCAATGCAGCTTACCAGGAGAGAACAAGTTCTATTAGCGCGACTACGCACTGGTCATACCAGATTCACCCACAAGTACCTCTTATGTCGTGAACCAGTTCCAACTTGCATTACATGTAATGTAAATTAGACAGTGTTACACATTTTAAGTAACTGCCCTAAATTTAATCAAATTCGTTTTAAGTATTTTAATAATTTTAATCCATCTTTGAAGGAGTTGCTGGGGGACCCACCTCATCGCAATTTGTACTCCTTCCTCCAGGAGATAGGTTTCTCCTTTTTAATTTAGTGTTCGTCTTACCATTTTGTGTTATCGTCTCTTCCTTTTCTTGTTAAGCAAGTCTATTGTCAACCTATTGTTTTATCCGTTTAAATGCTTTTAATATTTACATGTTCTTCACTACTTATTTTAAAGTTGTGAAGTTTTATACCTTTTACCTCAAAACAAGAGTATTTTTACAAAGTCATGACTTTATATAACTAATATTAAATAAAGAAAACGTTTGGCGCAGTATAGCCCTCAAGGGCTCTTGTGCCATTAAAATTAATTAAACCAACCAACCAATGGTAGTGAGCTGTTTTCCCATCGGAGAACAGAAGCATCGGTTACTATATCATTAAACTTTCAAGCGTCATACTAATGAAAACTGTTAAAGAACACTGCATTTTGTACCGGTATAAGCACGTCGTATAAACAGTTTTAACAAATTTTGAATGGGTATTCAGGGTTCGTACGCTCCGGGAGAACCTGGACTTGTCAGGGAAAATGACATAGTTAAAAATGTCAGGAAAAGTCGGGAAATTTTTTAATTTTGCCCCCCAAAAAAAATTTTCCCCAGGGAGTTTTGTACAACAGATCTAATCTTTGTTTTTGTCGATATTTCCTGAAAAAAAAATTTAACTTTTCATGAAAAATGAAGTTGGCTATAAAAAAGTGGCGACGCTCAAAAACTTCCGCAGTCGCCGTTTTTGCCCCTCAACGATTCCCAAGAAAAAAATCCCTCAAATGAACAGAAATTATGCACTAACTCAACAGGGCGAAAGACAATTTACTGGTTCGGAAGCACAAGCCTGAAATGGGAAAGTCAATCGTAGAAATCGTTTCTTAATCGGCAAACCAAACACAAAGCAAAATTGGATGTTTTCTTTAACTGCAAACCAATGAAATCAACGCAAAATGTGCTGCAAATTGCTTTTTTTTTTCTAATTTCTAAATGTGTAATTTTCTTCAAAAATAAAAAATTTTGTTCTTAAAACTTAATCTTCATTGCCTTGGACGCAAATGTGCTGAAACCTTTTCAACTGAACGGGGTGGTTTCCTTCAGTCAAAAGTACTACTTTTAGTCATTGAAATGGATAGAATGAGCAAAAAAAATAACATGGACGCAGAAAATACTTTCATTTTCCCAACGGTTTTTTTTAATTAATTTTTTTAAATGTCCGATTTTTTAAACAAGGCGTGGTCATTATGACGTCACAAATGATGCACTTCGCCGCATCTTTCTACTACGTTTCCACGTTATGATAAGCAAGCAGCGAATTAAAATTGCGCTCTACGCTTGCTATCAACCATTTCGTTGCCGATGCACGTGAGTAAAGATGCGAATTAAATATTTTGTTCTGTGAATGGCAACATTGAATGGCATTTCATCATTTGTGATGTCACACGAGAGAAGTGTAAACATTGAAAGCGCATGGATTTAAGTAATTTTTTAAAAATATTAAACTTAAACAAATTATTTAAAAAAATGGTCAGATCCTATGTTTTTAAACATGCTCTTTCAGAAAAAAATACTTTTAAAATTTTGGAAACGACTCCATTGTAGTTTCAGGAAGATTTATTATTTTTAAATTGTTTTCATGCTACAAATTCAAAAATTATTTAATTTTTGACTTAGCCGCCTTATTGGTCATTCCCAAGATGGAAGTACACAATGTTTCTTAAATGCCTAGGTTTCCGAAAATGGCATTGGATGTTTATTGCAGTGCAAACTATTTAAATCAACGCAAAATGTGCTTTTTTTTTTAACTGTAGATAATTCATAATTATTTTCTGAAAAAATGCAAAATTGTATCTTCAAAACATTTTCTTATTCTAATGAACTTAGAAACTTATGCGCTAAAACTCTATTTTGTCTAAACTGTAGTTTTTTAAGGATTATTAATTATTTATAAATACTTTTCTGCTACAAATACAGAAATCTACTTATGATCTTAAAATCTTTATTTAGTCGCTATATTTGATCATTTGCAAAATAGAAGTATATGTAAATTTCCAAAAACAGAATTGAATGTTTATCTCTATGTAAGCTATTGAAAGTAATCTAAAATGTGCAATAAATTAGGAATTTTTAAAAATTATTTTCTTTGAAAAGAATGAGTTTAATGTAAGCAACTTTTAATATGCGAAAGAAAAAAAAAACTGATGATTATTAGCATTGGCCTATGATCGGCGGATATTGATTTTTGTTATTATGCATAATATGGTGTGCCGATCGATGCAAAAAGTTAATCATATTTATACTGAAAAATAGTTTTGTATTTTGCTCAATATGTTTTGTGTTATTTACTAATAAGAAAACAAATAGAAGTATCGTTAATCAAAAGGGTATGTTGAAAGATTGCTTTTCAATTGCAGCAGAACTCTAATATTACGCATGACACGTAGCATCAAAGAAACACTAAAATAAGTTGCAAGTACTTTGTTTTCAACATTAGTAAACAAATGAAAAAAATTTTGGACAAAATGTAGAAAAAAAAACTAAATTTTGAGTGAAAAAAGAACAAATTTCCATTTTTTTTTAATCTAAGGGGGGGGGGGGTTCAGTTTTTTCGCATTGGCTACTTTCAACAATTTTAATTATTTTTAAAATATTGTAATTTAAACTTAATTTTGAATGAAACGAGTAACCTGGAATTTTCTATAGAAAAAAACAACTTGGAAAAGTCGGGGAATTTTTTTGAACCACAAGTTTAAGAACCCTGATATTTAGCAAATCCATGCTCAAATGAAGTTTTTAAACGGGGTTTTCATTCGAGCCTAGCTTTGCAGAATATACTTAAGTAAAAAAAGTCTGCGCTTCGTATCTCGGTGAATATGAACGTACTAATGTTAAATGTTTTGTATTCGAATTGTTTTTTCATGCTGGTGATTCCTCTAAATGCAAGATAGAGGATTTAGGGACCATATAAAAAGTTATACTTTGTATATTTCATATTCTTTCTTTTTTCCACATAACGCATAGAAGTCTGTTTTTGTTACTGTATGATACTTAAAGAATTAGCGTTCAAATAATCAGTTGCATTAATAAAGGGCCAAAACTTCCGTCCTTCAAATACAGTGAAACCTGTGTAAGTTGACCACTCGCGGTGCAGTACTTTGGCGGTCAACTTAGACAGGTGGTCAACTTATAAAGGGCGGTAATAATTTATTTTATTTTACTTTTTTTTTTTTTTGGTCATTTCTTGCACCATGTATTCATTTTTTGAGGAATTCACCCTTACTCTTTCTGTTCAACTCACTTTCATTGTTTAACATTATTGAAAGTGAAACAATAATTAAAAATACTATTCAAATAATTTTGTTAGTTTTTCCTGGTTCTTAACTATATTAGACACTTTAGTTTTAGAAATTCCATAAATGCCAGCTAATATTCTCTGGCTTTTTCCATTTTCAGTTAATTTTAATATTTCATACTTTTTATTAATCTCAAGTTCAGCTAACTTTCTTTTTGAAGCTTTTTTATGTAAAACTTATAGCACAGAGAGCAACAAGCTCGACTCTCCCAGTTCATAAAGTCAAAATCAAAATATCCTGTCTCTTATCCCTTGCACCAGAAACATGTAACTTTACTTATTAGCAAGCCCAGATCTGCGTACCCGCAGTGCGATAGGCCCGCGTCCTTAAAGGGGCTAACGGTCCTAGAAATTGAAGAAAAAAATAGAAAAAAAACTAGCACTAAGACTTATTTACTTTACTAATAGACACTGCTGGTCACTAGGGAGAGGCCCTACATATTTTGTTGCAGGGGAATCAAAATGTACAAGATCTCTTTTTAGTACAATTCCTGTTTTGTCACAACATATTGCAACTGAAAGGAAAGACTGAACTTTTCTACTGACACCTATTTTCATTGAACAGAGTACAAAAAGCTATCTCAAATAGAACAACAAATGAAAAACAAGTTTGGAGAATAAAGAGCAGCATTAAGCTTTATGCTGCTGTTTAGTTAGTAAAATACTGTTCTGTCATCAAAGTATTAAAAACATTCTTGGAAAGCTATGAAAAAAAATAAATAAATAAATAAATAATAAAATAAAATAATTTGCTGAAGAAAGTAAAAAAAAAAAAATAAATAAATAAATAAACCAAGTGGTCAACTTACGAAGGGTTTTTTACAGTAGTTCAAACCAAATTTGATTAACATTAGTGGTCAAGATAGACAGGTGGTCAAGATAGAGAGGTGGTCAAGTTACAGAGGTTTTCCTGCATTATTTGAGATAGGACTAATTCCGTTCCTGACAAAAGCGGTCAACATAGACAGGTGGTCAACTTACAAGGGTGGTCAACTTTACAGGTTTTACTGTACCAGCTTTCTTTCTTTTTTTGATCAAATTGTTTACAGATTAAAAGATCATATTTTTTATGTTTTATCTACAATTATCAATAACCTCATTTGTTTTCAAAAAGGGACTTGCCCGCTTGCAAAGTAAGCTACTCATGTGTACAATTCAGTTTAGTACATCTGAATACCTTTGCTTTATGTAACATACCAGTGAAGATGTGAAAAAAAGTTAATATATTGCTTTGATGATTCACCGCGAGTTTCATGTACACTGTATGTATAAAAAGATACTTTTACTGTGCGACGTATATGTACTGCATGAAAACCCAAGCCCCGGTTTTATTGATATTTCTTGATGTGTGAAAAACTAAGTTGAAAATTAATTCTGAAGAAAAAAGTTTTATATGTAGCTGCAAAATCATGACGCATTTTCAGCTTGCATGGATGATCGTAATTTTGCCCTTCATTATCATAAAAATTAACACACCAACGAACACACGTGTATTTTTTCAACGCTGATCTAATTTTTCTTCATTTATTTGACACTGATGAATTTTTCATCTACTTTGTTCTGTAGACCGCATAAACTCGCCTTCTTTAACCATGACTGAAACACTTTTTTTTTTAAAAACATACAAGAGCTGTTGGAAAAGTATCCGAGCTTTTGTGGGTGTGCGTGTGTGAAACCCTGATGTATATTAGGGTTGGGGTATCAAAAAAAAATATCAAAATGATTAGTTAATAAAAAGTTGCTCCTACGGACCCACATATACCACAAAATGAAAAATTCAAATCAGAAATATTTAGGTAAGCCGCACAAGACCTAAAATTTAATTTTCTGCAAAAAAAATCCTTTATTTTCTATATTTTTTGAATTAACGAAATTTTTGAAAACAAATTCAGGTTGACTATTGTAAATTGCATACTCTGATTAGGATGGAACCTTCCAAAGCTGCATTAACTTCTGAAAGATGTCTTGGCTATGTATTGCTCCAAGTAGGGGAATGTAGGGCAAAGTGAACTAGTTAAGGTAACTGAACTTTTTCAAAGTGAACTAATTGAAAATTACAGTACATAAGGAAAGAACAGTGTATTTTATAATAGAGCTTACGTTGAAACATTTTTTAATTTTGGCAGTAAAATTGGCCTTAAAAAAAAGCGAAAATTTCTCACTTTTTTTATGGAGGAAAAGTGAAAAATGAAATATTTTTCGAATTAAATAATTTCTATTCGATTGTGAACATTATTTTTGAACAAATTAATGAGCGAATAAAATGTTAAGTGAATTAATAAATAAAGGAATGTAAATAAATTAGTTAATAAATGAACATGTAATTGGGTCATTTTCCCTAAGCGTCGCAATTTATGGCAAGGAATGGAATTCACTGTGGCAGGGAAATGACACTTAGAGGAAATAATGCATTTTACTGACGGTATTATAATTTCTGTGGGAAAAGGAAACACAATTTTTATGAAATTAAAAAAGATCCAATGTTGTTATGTGTAAAAAGTAGTTATTGTGCTCATTTGTTTCCCTTGCATGAGAATTTAGCAGTTAAGAGAAAATGACCCAAGTGATTTAGTAAAGGATTGAATTAGTGAACGAAATGAACTATAGTAGACCTTTGTTTTACGCGGTATAAGATTTGACATCTTTATTTTATTTTACGCGGATAAGTTTCGGTTTTACGCGGATGCGTCAATGCAGACAGATAAGATTTTCCCCTCTTTAAAAATCCAAATTCCCAGAGATTGTAGATTACGCGTAATCAACTGCATTTTGGCGTGCTAATAACCAAGCTTGGCCCCCTGGAGACATTTTATGCGATTGGTTCCAGAGCTCTTTCCAGAAGTAAATTGATTAAACTCACACAGTTCAGAGCTCACTGGAAGAAGAGCTTTTAGGAGTGACAAAGAAGGCCAAAACCAACCAGGATACCGACTTCGGTGACGCACAACCAAAAACGTTCACATTGAACATTTTGAGCCATTCCTAGACAATAGAAATAATCTTTCTGATTTGTTAGTGACGGAAGATTCTGTCATAGAAATGACGCAAGTGATCATGGATGCGTTAGTGCTCTGCAAAGAATTACAGAGAAAAAGTCTCAATGACTGACAAAAGACTATCATAGCCAGCTCCTCTTTATAAACAGAACACGAAATTAGTTTATGTCTTGCATAAAATATATGTTGTTGTATTATGTTTTGTATAAAAGTCGATATAAGTGCCATAAACTTATTATACAATTAGTCATCATCAGAATGAAGTTTTTTTTTTTTTTTTTTTTTTTTTTTTATTTACGGATCATTCCACGTCAAAACGCCTAAATTAAATGTCGGCCGTGCCGTCATGTCTTTGATTTTTTTCCATTACTTTTTTACGAATAGATATCTATGAGAAAAACCCCTTTTTTTTTCAGATTTTTTGAATGAAAATTACGTTTTGGAGGATTTTTTCAAAAATTCGATTTTTGATCATTTTTCGGAGTCACCGTTTCGGCATGAATTCAGAAAATCTCTCTAATTTCTTTATTTTTCAACCAATTAAGCTGAATTTGGTATTAACTTCAAGCTAATATTTTTCTCTTTCAGTGTGATCGACAGAAAGTAGTAGATGAACAGTTGGGTGTTGCCACTCTTTTATCCGAAGTCAGTTTTTATGTTTTTTCAATTGGGAGATTAAATAAGTTATATCTTCGTAGTATCTACTACGATCTGCATCGAACTTTTTTTGTAGCATATTTAAATCATTCTCTTGCTATGTATAAAAAAGTAGAAGAGTTTTTTGAAATAAAAAAATAAAATTTGTTTTGCAGATAATACAAGTTTTCTATTACTTTAAATCCCTTTTAAGCTTAAAAGAGGTCAAAAACTTTTCAGAGCAATTAATACAGGACTCTCAAAGGATTTGTATCAATAGTTAATCGCTAAAATTTGTTTACTTTTGAAAAGAATTTTGCAGAAATCTCAGTTTCAGACTTCGCAAAAATAAATTAATTAATTTAAAAAAAAAAAACACTTTTGATGGAAAGTGTACTAAATATTAAGAATAATAGTTTGAAGAATAATATAAAAATATTTTAAATGGAATTATTTTGCTTTTTTCTTACATTAAAGAATGGAAACTAACAAAAATTACTGTTGAAAACCTTTCTTAGCATAATCTTGTTTGTATTACGTTACACCTGACAATGCACACTTACAGTAAGTTCTCCACAACTCTAGATTTCTCTGAAGAAGATTTTTTTGGCTGATTGAAGTATATTTTAAAACCTCTTTGAAACTTATTGATAGAAATTCTGACTTTTCATCTTCTGATACAAAGGAAATAGTAAATTAAAAAATAAAAAAAAAAAAATGCCGTCCGCACAAGCATGCCTTTCATTTCACATTTTATAATCGACGAAAGCTATGTGTCGATTAACTTTCAAAGCGAAAGAAGAATGATGCGTATTGCATGAGTATTGTAAGAGCGGAAGATCATTGTCAGGTGTTACGTAATCCAAACAAATTTAGGCTATGAAAACTTTTCAATAGTAATTATTCTAATTTTTCCCCCGTTTTTTATTGTCAAAAAAAAAGGAGGGGAAAAGCTAAATAATGCCATTAGAAATATTTTTTATACTATTCTTCAAATTATTATTCTTAATATTTAGTACACTTTCAATCAAAAGTGTTTTATGTATTTATTTATTTATTTTTGCGAAGTCTGAAATGGAGGTTTTTGCACAATTCTTTTCAAAAGTAAACAACTTTTTAGCGATTAACTATTGATGCAAATCCTTTGAGAGTCCAGTATTAATTGTTCTAAAAAGTTTTTTATTTTTTTAAAGCTTAAAAGGGATTTAAAGTAATAGAAAATTTGTATTTTCTGAAAAACAAACTTTTTTTTTTTTTTTAATTTCAAAACAACAAAAAACACCCTTCTACTTTTTTCTACACAGCAAGAGAATGATTTAAATATGCTACAAAAAAAAAAAAAAAAAAATTGATGCAGATCGTTGTAGGTACTCCGGAGATATAACTTAATTAATCTCCAAATTGAAAAAGCATAAAAACTGACTTTAGATAAAGAGTGGCAACACCCAACTGTTCGTAGAATACTTTCTGCCGTTCACACTGAAAGAGAAAAATATTAGCTTGAAATTGATACCAAATTCAGCTTAATTGGTTGAAAAATCAAGAAATTAGAGAGATTTTCTGAATTCATGCCAAAACAGTGACTCCGAAAAATGATCAAAAATCCATTTTTTGAAAAAATTCTCCAAAGTGTAATTTTCATTCAAAAAATTAAAAAGAAAAAAAAATTTGGGCTTTTCTCATAGATATCTGTTTGTAAAAAAAATAATGGACAGAATCTGAGACATGACGGCACATGGCATTACGCGATTTGACGTGAAATGACCCCTACGGAACCTAACACCTATTTTAACACTAGTATTAGGTCTCAATTTACGCGGTTTTGATTTCCGTGGAACGTAACCCCCGCGTAAAACGAGGGTCTACTGTATTTCACTTTGCCCCGCATAGACATGACTAATTGTGAAAAACATAAGTTACATATTATAACAAATACAAATAAGCTAAATATTAAAAGTACTGCACCGTCTATTAGACGGTCCCAATGAATGTTTAAAATGTTAATTCGAGGAACTTTATCGTTTGATAATACGATTATCAAAATATTTTTTGACAGCATCAAATCATCATAAATAGAACTAGTATATTAGTATTGCTTGGTGACTGTAGATTTAATGGGCTGAAAGCTTGGTATGAAATTTCAATAACCCTTTGCATTACTAACCCCACAACCATCACGTATGTAATGACAAATATTTATTTACTAGAAAGTTGCTTGACGGGTGAAAATTGTTTCTACTCTTCTACATTTGAACGAAGCCATTGCCTGTTGGGTGATATTTTGATAGTGGAAATTGTAACCCTAATTCTAGTGGATTAACCCTAAACTCCAGTAGGTAGCGTTCATTGTTGACCACTTTTCCGTTTCTTCATTCCCCTGAAATGACACAGTCCTACCAGTAAAACAGTTTAGTGACCGGATCGAGTTCAGCCAGCAATAAAGCCTTTCCTTGCATGTTAAACATTACCAAAACATATTATCAAGTTATCATGCCGTGGCGCGAGATTCATTGTTGAAACTTGCGGGCTACTCGATCATTGACTATTATTTATATGAGGATGCTTTGATTTTCAGAGGTAATTTTTTTCTTGACTGGAATGGCCTGCATATGTTACTACATAGTTAAAATATTACTAGGTAAATGGCGCTAAACGCGTAGTAAATATTTCACCATTTCACTTTGTCGCACATTCCCCTAGGGAGCGAAGACTGGGCCAGGGCTGCGAACTCGTGGAATCAGAGTCGGACTGATTTTGGGGTGAAGGAGTCGTAGTTGGGAGTCGATCATTTTCCCTCCGAGTCTGCAGTTCTGCCTGGTCTGCGAGTCGGACTAATTTTGGGATAACCAAGTTGGAGTCGTTGGCTCTAAAATTCCCGGAGACGGAGTGAATCATTTTTCCTCCAACCCCGCAGCAATGGTACTAACAGAAAACTTAGTGATGTTACAAGTCGATCAGTTCAACCTCTTTATGAATCGCATCACAGATCTTCAGTGAAGAAACTTACATTCACTCATGTAATTAGAATTGGAAATGAGATTAAGTGTTTTTAGAATATATCTCTCTTTATAATATTAGTACAGATAACTAATGCATATTTATATTTTTGTGTTTGTATTGAGTTTAGCATAGAAACGTCACAGAAGCTTGAAAAAACACATTCCAAAAGGTTGTTTACGTACTTCTTACTTAAAAAAATAATTTTATTTTAATTTATGAATTCTAACTCGCTATTTAAGTGTGAAAACTGAGTAATAAGTTAAAATAAAATGGAAGATTTTATTTGCTCTTGTACTTTTCTATGACGCTTAAGGAAGGTTAACAAAGTGATGGATATTATTCTGCAGCAATTAAAGTTGTAATTTAACAAATACAAAATTTAAGAGAGTGGTAGCAAAGTTTAGTGTGTAAAAGAACGAAAATCATTGCCTTAAAAAGGCAATTTTTACTTTAGAAAATATGGACCACATTGACGAAAACCGATGTGAAAAAAAAGTGAAAACATTTATTACATACCAGGGGTTCTCAAAATATGTGCCGCAATTAAATTCCGCCGAGAAATTTGCCGATTCAAAAAAAAAAGTGAATGTAGTGGCGGGATCTATTGAAAAATGTGGAAATTGAAGGTGAGATATGTCTACCATTAAAGAGAGATATTTGTAAGATCTTGTTGAAAGAGTGCGATGATAGCTTTTCTTTACTAATAATAAAGCTGAAAGTCTCGCTGTCTGGATATATTGATCTCTGTCTGGATGTCTGTGACGCTCATAGCGCCTAGACCGTTCGTCCGATTTTTATGAAATTTGGCACAAAATTAGTTTTCAGCATGGGGGTGTGCATCTTGAAGCGATTTTTCAAAAATTCGATTTTGTTCTTTTTCTGTTCCAATTTTAAGAACATTTTCCCAAGAAAAATTACAATAAGATGAACGAGTAAATTACCAAGTTATCATAACGTGGAACCGTAACATAGGCAAGCCAGTTGGCGAGAAATTCACCATACATTATTTATAAATATACAGGCGAACCAAAAGACCTTTTAATTGTCTACTGCGGGCAAAGCCGTGCGGAGGTACCACTAGTAGTTCATAAAAGTGGTGAGCGAGGTCTCTGAGATCTATTGACAACGGAGTGATGATAGTATTTGTTTTTTAAAAGGGGTAAAAGAATATTGGCAGAGTCTGAAGAAAAAAATGCAGAATAAATACATGTGAATGTTGTAAATTATCATACTAATTTTTTGTTTATATTTTTTCATGTATACATTTAAATGGTTCTAACCGTTTCCTTTCTTTCTTTACAGGTTATGAACAAGGTAAGAGCTCTTTCCAGTCTGGTGAATATCGATTGCTTTTATTTTTGGGGTTTCATGAGGTAACTGCAGTTTTCTGCAGGTCTGTAAGTAAGGTGGATTTTTTGCTCTTCATTAATTTTTTACACATGCTTCCATCGTCATTGGCACGACAGCCCTTTGTGGTCTCTGGCCTTCCTCGCCAGGAAAACACACGAATGATGCGAAAAGGAAAGAAAAAATTGTAATCTCAAGAGCATATTGAGATATATTTTTTTTCTTAATCTGACGCATAAATTTGCCCCTGCGTCCCCTTTATCGAGTCGTAAAATCTTGAAGTCTACCAAAATATTAAGAAAAGTCGCCGAACTTAAAGACTTGGCGAGAAATTGAACACAAGTCTTCACGATAGCAAGACATCCATCTGCCAAACGTGTGAAAGATGTCTAAGACCAGATGACCAGGGAACTACACGAATATAGTGCAACAATGAAAAACGTTAAAATAGATAGCATTAGAAAAAGCGCATTGAGACTTTTTTTGACGCAAAAACTATTTGCCTTCATTCCCCTTGTTATCGAGATGCATGATCTAGAAGTCAGTCGAAATTTTAAGAGAAGTCGCCAAATTAAAAGAATTAAATTTATCACGCAGTTTCACCGTCTGCATCTATCCTTAAATCCTGTGAAAAAATGTTTTCCGCTGCTCGCAGAAACGCGCGAAATTTGGCGACTTTTCTTAAAATCTTGGCCGACTTTAGGGTTTTATATTTCGATAATGGGGACACGAGGGCAAATAATTTATGCGGACAGTTCTTATTCTCTTAATTATTACATTATCGTATGGTTTCCTGGTCATCCCTTCCCATTCCGCCGTCCTGTCAGAAATTGACCTCCAGTTCTCTATATTTTAAAACGGTAAGACCCTCGTCCAGGCAGTCCTTCCATCTTTTCCTAGGTCTTTTTCTTGAGTTAGCACAAATAGGAGTTGCATTCAAGACCTTCAGGACTATTCTCTCTATATTCCTTTTCAATAAGTGGCCTACCCATCCCAGTCTACTTATTTTTTATAGATTTCTTTAGATCATAATCTTTATAAATTTTATAGAACTCTCAGTTATACCGTTTTTGATACATAATGTTTGGTACGGTTTAACCGGAGATCAGCATGAACGAGAGCCGGATAACCGAGGTTCTACTGTATATTTGGCTTTAAAAAAAAAAAAAAAAAAAACTCATGCCTAGTGCTACACTCTCCCGGCAAGGTGGCGAAATTAGTTTTCTACTCTCTATTTTACAAAAAAAGGAAAAAATGTTGTTACTCGTATCAAGTACAAAGAGGGAGTTTTAAATATTTCGAAATTCTATTTTTCTACTTCAAAGTTGCTCTACTTTTTTTAAAATAATTTATTTTTCATTCTGTTTCTGATATGACTCGAAATGAACCAGACTAACAGATTAAATCGTGGCTCAATGATACTTGAAGCAATTGTAGGAAATTTATTTTTCCAATATATGAAATATGTTAGACAACGTGCTTTTGTTTCTGGATTAAAGAACAAAATGTTTTGGAAAAAGTGTAGTCTTTAGTTAAATTTCTAAGCAATGAAAATATATATTTAATTGTTGGTTTCAATTCAAAGTAGAGAAAGGAAGCTGAGAGAAAGGTAAAAAAAATAATTCTTCATTTGAAAATATTTTGATATAATTTAACGTATAAAGTACTAAATTATTTTTTCCGCCTAATTTCTTTGATTTAGAAATGTATTGTTAGTTGGAAAAATACTTATTAATTAATTTCTAGTTGATTAATATTTTTAAGTTTACCCTTATGAGAGACTTTTTTTTTTTTTTTTTTTTTTGAATCATGTGGTAAAAAAAATCCGTAGAAACATCTGTTGTATTATAGAAGTGAATCTCTATTTTCTATGTAAAAATATTTTAAATACATCGAATTGTTTAATTCTAGTTTGTATTTCAAGGCACGTTGTGTAGAATTTTCCCGATAGACTTCTGTCGAATTGTTAAGGAATCATTTTCTCCATTAGTGTTCAAGATCTAGTCAGACAAGTGTTGACAAATTACTTTTAGTTTTCAAAAACATTCTATAATAAATTTCTAATTTTTATACCATTTCTTTAGAAACGTCTACCAAATATTTAAGAAATTTTTTCCATAAAACAACTCTATATATTTTGATAAAATTCTGTAGTTCTATAAAATTAAATCAATTTTTCCAAAAGAGTTTGAAAACCGCAATACTATTGGAAATACTGTTCCTCTGGCAACATATGCTGCTTAGAAGGGAAATGAACGACGACAGGCATCCAAGCGACAAATTCTCCCGGACAGACAAACTGTCTGGGCGACGTTTCGGTACCGGATAATAGTAAAAACAATAACAGAAAAAAAAACCCTCACTATTTGTGGCTATTGCAGCCTCGTTACCATGGAGATCGACTGGATAGACCTCAGTGAAGAAGTATCGATTTTCCACTGTCGATAGTTAGTTTATGCTTTTGCTGAATTTCTATAGAATTAAATCAAGCAAAAATAAATGGTTGTCATTGAGTTTATTTCTTTGTTTCGATTCGGTCTGATAGAAATAGGTTATGGCAGAGCCAGGCTTTCCAGACATGGCTTGATACAACTAATAATGAACGTCTAATTAATGTAAATGTGCATTTTTTGCTAGGAGTTTTATGCCTTATTCTTAGGGATAATCTGTTAGAAAATTCAATGTTTTGTGCATAAAAGTCGAAATTGGTGGTAGCCGCCGGCCGAAGGCGACTAAATGAAAAAATGGCGAGTAAAAATGTTTCTCAATCGCAATCCTATGAGCGATGATCATCTTAAAAAATAAATAAATGGCTTTAAATTTTACAACGGGAATTAAGTAATAGGTAAAATCTTTTCCACCAAAATCATTATACAGCTTTTATAAATCTCATAAATCTTCACTCTACCATGAATTTCTATAACATTATTAAATTTTCATTATATTACTGTCCCATTTACAGGTTCCATTTAGTTATTGTAATTACAGATCTCGGACTCCAACAAAAACATTAAATTTCTTTAAATTTAAAAACTATATTCTTCATAATCGCTAACTTCAGCGGAGTAGCAATTTCTGTAAATGTTTCTAATGATAAACGTCTAAGAATTCATTTTTAAAAAAAGCTATGAATTTAAGGGGTAAAACATCGAACGCTCGTACTTAAGTACACTTCCTTTTGACGTTAAAAATATACACATCTGCAGTGGACGCTGGTTAATTGAATAAACTGCACAAATGCAGATGAATCAATTCGACAAAAACGGAACAAAATCCAGCTTTTACGTGAAATACACCGCCAGCTCAGTCAGTTCCAGCCGAGGACTGCAGTTTCGTGCTTATTAGCACTCATCAGCCCGGCAGAGGAGTGACTGAGCTGGAGGTGGAAAACCTCTTAAGGAAGCCTAGAGTGCCAAACAAACTGGTAGTTAATACAGAATTAGCACTGACCAGACGAGTGACCGAAACAATGGTTCGGTTCAGCTCGAATATTGAAGGCAAGGCAGGAAATACACCGCCAGCTAATAAGCACGAAACTGAATATTCAGCTTTGTTGAATTCGCCGCTTTATTGCTTCACAACTGTTTAGAACAACCGTGATTCGATTAAGCGGCGACCACATTTTATTATAAGCCTCATATGGTGTTCACATCAGTTTGTTTTCCCCCTAAGACTTCACCACTGATGAACCATGGAGCAGCTTTGCGTTATTGGAATTTTTAAGGCAGTTTTTTCAAGGATTCTTTCTTTCTTTTTTGAGGGCTTTTATTCTGGATGGGTACTCCGTCACACTTAAGGGGTGCGCCATCGCTTTTTTTTGGAGGGGGGGGGTCCCTGAATTTACATTCTAAAATCAACTATTACAGTGAAGTTCACGAAAAAATTTCAATGATTTATACTTTTCCGAAGTACAAAATGTCACACAATGATATGGTAATATCAGAATGATAATTCTAAAAGATCTAAGCGAGCTCAGTAACCAAATTATTTGACTAGAGTTATTGAACTGTTTAGAGCGCTGGAAAACCAAACTCCTGTGCAGCATAAAAAAAGTCCAAATTGACCAAAGTTTCCCTACTTCTTCTTGATTAACTTACTTCAACTTTGTACAATCTTTTGCCATCACCGTAAGGGGGAACAAACCGAAATTGCCAATAGTGAGACAGGCAATGCTGCAGTTCTGCACCTAGAACCTGGTGTGATTCAACGATAGAACAAGTCTTGCTGAGAGCAATGAGCAATACAACAATAGAATGCTAAATATTTTCACCTTTTTGTCTCTCAGTTTGGAAATTACAATCTGTTTCTAAAGCCCCCAGAAGTTTCTTTCCTCTCAAGTTGGTAGTAGTATTGCTCGTTGATGATAAAGTGAGTTGCGATGAGACCTTTAACGTTCGTGTAGTAACATCAAAGGATATTGAAGGCAGACAATTTTGTGGCATTGTAAAGGAGGTAAGCAGTTATGTCTTTAGCTTCTGTTACGAGAGTAGTTTTTATCTGTAAAGATGTGTAAGCCCAAACCATCTTTTACACCGAATGGTATGAACAGTAAAGGTGGAATAACAAATTGCTAAAAAACTTCTGGTACGAGTTATGCGCTGATCCTCCATCAGTATTCGATGAATCTGGTTTCAGAAGGAAAAAAATCCTGTATCGTTAAAGTGCTATTATCTGAAGCAAAAGGTTCATCCACCATCCCAGAACGAACAGCTGGTGTCATATATGAGGCAGTGAGAAGCAAAGGGATGTAAGTGGACATTTTCAAGTTTTGAATAAAACGCGTTTAAAGATAACATCATAGGTAGGCTTTCATTGATTTTCTTTTCTAAATCATGCTGTATAGAAGCAACTACCAGGTCTACTAGTACCATCTCTTGCCCAAGACAGAGGAGAGGTTCACCAACCATTTGTACTGGTTATCTCCAAATTTTTAATTTTGTCACTGACATCCCTTTGCTTCTCACTGCATCATATGTAATAGATGGAAGATACCTGCTTGATCATATTTTTCGTTCTGTAAGGTTCAAGGAAATATGCCAGTAATGCAGTGTATAGATCACTTGTAACTATGGGAAAGCTAGTGTCATTTTTGATGGGTGCAAAGAAAGCACCACAGAAATATAATCTGCGTCTTATTACAACAGCCAAGCTCTAGAAGACTTTCTGCGCCTCAAATCTTGTACTTGCTCTGAGGGATTCATTGGATGTAGTGAGTGTTTGAAAAGTCTGAAAGTGGACTGAAGTGTGCAACTATATGCACAAACTGTGCTAGACATAACTGCAACAATAACGATTTTGCTGAGAATCTAGATTCCAAAAAACATTTTGATAACAAAGACTTTGTTACAAGCTTAGGAGAAATCATTTGAAAGCAAAAAACCATTCAGCGTAATTTTTCTGGCCATTGAATCAAATGTGAACCATCAGAGGGGGTGGGGGGAAGGATAATATTTTAGTATATAATTTCGTTTTGAGAGGTCAACTACTGTTCTTATGGGATGGACATTCCTGATTTAATGCATTTTAGATTTGCATGAAATAATATTTCTACTTGAAATAAAAGGGGAGGGGGTGAGTATTTATTTTATTTTGCGAAGGGGGGGGGGGCTGTAGCTTTGAGAGGAGGTGCACCATCGCTCTTTGAGGATGGACACACTTGATTTCTAACTTTAACTTAGCATAAAATAATGTTTCCACATGAAATGTATGGAGGGGGATTCGGGGGTACTGCTTCGTTTTACGGGGATAGGGGGGCTCTGTAGCATTGATGGGTTATGTCATCCCTCTTGGGGGTCAAACACCTTTAATTTCATGCTTTTAAATTTAGTATAACATAATATTCTCACTTTAAATTTACTCTAAAAATTCTGGAAAAATGCCCAAAACAGCAATTTTTAGATGCCCCCATTCCAAAACCCGACGCACAATGGGGTGGAACTTTTTACCTGTTCTTATTGGGAGGGTAATAAACAATTTGCACCAGGTTTAGCTTTTTTTTTTTTTTTTGATGTTTGGGTCCGACCCCTATTTTTGCTGTACTAAAACACATAAAAAACATAAGGGCTTTGACTACATTCTTCGTTTTTGTGGCTTGATGCCAAACAAAAGAAATAAATTTTAAAGATTACAAATTTGATCCGAATAATACGGAGATCCGGAGTAACGAGAGTCGGATAAATGAGGTTCTTTCGTATTTATCTTTAAAACAAAATTCATTTTTGAAAAGAACTATCAGCTTTGGACATTAAAAATAGCCCTATGTTGAGTAGTACAAAATGAATCGATTTTTTCATCTAAGTTACTTCAGCATAGTCTGGAATAGTGACGCTGTTAGTATCGACCCGTGAAATTCCTTCTTGGAAGTTGCAGCGGCGCCAAACCTGTTGACGCCTTTCGCAAAGTCACCTTTCACTCTCCGCGAAATTTAAAGTGAAGTAGCAGTTCTAATACTGTGCGGAATTATGCGTTAAACGTAGTGGTGGGCCTGATACCGTATCCGAGGGAGAAAAAAGAGTCGGATCCGTCGTGCGTTTGACGGATCTTATGCTGGCTTAAATTTTATTACATATCGTCGCCTCAGAGCAACAGTAAGATATCTTAGTATTATTTCTGGGATTAGATATCTTACTGTTGCTCTGTAGCGAAGATATTTCAAATTCTACATGTAGGTAACTATAAAATACTATTAAATTCCGTTTAAATTAGCTTTTTTTTTTTTTTTTTAGCAATCAAAAATTGCTTATTGTCCTCACTTGACCGTCTTTGATGTCCGGTTCCTTTTTCAGCTTGGACCAGGGGCCTTTTCAGCACCACCATTCACCGTCCCCAAAGGCGCGGCTCCTCTGGTCCTGAGCTTCTCCTAGTCCCGCTTCTCCTGGTCGGAGGCGTTCATGTCCTACACACACGCACACTCACACATATACACACACACACGCCTACGTGCATACACACAGGTCTACGTACACACACAACTATGCACACGTAACCGCCCTGGAGAGGAGGGGCAGGCTTGGGGGGACAGGAGCCGTTTCTAGAAACAATAACTCCAATGAGTACGGTCCTGTCTTAGTTCGTGATTGCGAAAAACATAATTTGAATTCAAAATTTCAGAATTCAAATTAATTCTCTCTCTCTCTCTCTTTTTCCCCTACTAGAGGATTATCGCCCTCAGCTTGCGTTCGCTCACTTACTCTCGGGAACTGCAAGCAATACTGCATGTAGGGTGCTCCTCAGTCCTAACTTGCCGCTCTCGTTCATCACATTTCCTACATCATTATAGTCAAGTAGGTGCTAGTTCATAACACTATACAGGGTGTTCCGTTTTAACCTGCAAGACCTCCATTTTCGCAACCGTTATTCCTGGATGTCTATTTCCAGTTACAAAAATGTTCAAAATCAGATGCGGAGTTAAGATATTGAAAGTTTGGTGCAAAAATAAAAATGAATCAAAAAATACAAAATGTAACTTTTTATACGGTCCCCCTTACATTTAGGGAAAAAAATCTCCATTGAAAAATAATCCCAATGCAAAAAGCTTGAAATTAGTGCTTCGAATATTCAACGAAATGTGAAACGCAGAGTTTTGTGACTTACACCACTTTACACTCGCCGTCAATAACACCTTTTTGGGGGAAATATAGTGGTTAACAAGTGTTTAAAATTATATGTGTGTATAGAGTGTGGTTTTGTAGTGTGTTTTTGACTATCACGGCATAACATTTGAATTTATTTTTGAATAGCAATAAAAAATAAAAATACTTTGTTATTTTATTTTGACAACCTGTCATTCTTTTGAAAGGGCGATAAGTCCCAATCTCATCTTCTGCATGCTCCCTTAAAACTTTGAACTGGAATATCTCCTTGAGTTTTGGTCGCACAAATGTCAAGGGTTTTGTGTCAGTAATAGTTTTCAATGGAAATTATTTTCCTAAATATACTGTAGGGGACCTGGGGCCAGTATAAAAAGTAAAATTTTGTATTTTTTGACTAATTTTTATTTTTGCATCACTTTCAATATCTTAACTCGACATCTGATTTTGAACATTTTTGCAATAGGAAGTATGAAACTAGGACTGACAGTTGCGAAAATAGAGGTCTTGCAGGTTAAAACGGAACACCATGTATTTTCGACACAAAAAGCTGGACACGATCTTGCCGAAATGAAACGATAGTTGCCTAAAATTAGCGATGGAGCCGAATCTCAATTACCAAATTATCTCCCGCCTTTCGGAGCATAATTTAACTTCAAATGGTTTTGTTGATCAAATGCAAAATTATTATGCAACAAATTTAGCCACATGTTAAACATGCATCACTTGAAATAACTCTTTTTTTTTCGAGGTAGACCGTGCAATGCCGGGTGACGCAGCTGGTTATAAAATAGAATTTTTATTTAATTGAACAAATTTTTTTTAATCTACATGAACCGGATAAACTGGAGATCCGGATAAACGAGGCTCTATTGTACGATGAAAGTAAAACATTTATTTTTACTATCACAAAATACAACATAAGTTTCAATCTATGTTCAAGAGGTGCGGGTAAGATATTATAGAAAAATAAGTTAATGAGTGGGATGAGCTCGCTTTTTTGTAACTAGTACTCCTGTTCTTGGTTGCGTTTTAGTAAAGTCACAACGCTAGTCACTATAAAATCAAGTTTGTTCCTATACTTTGTTTTTAATGCAACAAGTGTTGAAAATGCTTTTTCTCGCAACGTAGATTCGTGAAAATGGCAAATGTAGTCTAAGAGCTTCCTGTAATACATTACTTTGAAGTATTTGATTTAAAATTAATAATATTTATAGTCGTAAGTATTATTTGAAGTGTTCAAAACTCTAAAAAAAGAAACTATACAGTCGAACCTCGTTAAACCGCCAACCTTAGTAATGGGCCAGAAGTTGGCGAAAGTCGAGGGTGGCGGTTTCACGAGTTTTCCCCAAACCTGCATAAATGCAAGTTTTCCTCAAACCCTACAAGTTTTTGTGAAAAAACATTTGAAGGCACGTATTTTTCTTTCCAAATGAAGTTTGAAAAATAACAGCCACTGGATTTCTAGCAGTGTGTCACGGCTCATGGACGGTTCTATGTCTACCTTTTTTTCCCTTTTCCAGAACTTGAAAAGTGTTTATCTATAAGCAAAAGTGGTGTGCAGGTCCTAGTTTAATTTGGTGCCCCACTCACAATAAAACCTGAACGTTATTAAAAGTACAAATTTCAAAAAAAAGGTAGAAATAAATAAATTTACCCTCTTTTGGTGCCCTTAAAAGTATAGTGCCCAGATTCACGGACCCACAGGACCGTGCATTGATCAGGCCATGACAATAAATTGATGGCTTATGAATCGGTATTTATTTTGAAACTCGTAAATTAGAACTTTTTCATGCATGCTAAAGATTGTTTTCGGCATCTTAGGAGATGGAAGCAAATTAATACGATGTTATAGAGTGTTGATACAAACTTGTTTGCGGAAGTCTGCACAGTGTCAATAACAGGTTAAGTCTCAGCACCCTCGTTTGCTTTCCAGAACAGAAAAGGGGGTAAAGAATAAATGCTTTTGTAGCTGAGTAGTGAAATGTCAAAATGAAGAGAGAGAGAGAGAGATTCACTCTTTCCTTACAACCAAGTTTGAATTAATTGATATGCATGAAATACACCGCCAGCTCAGTCATTTCCAGCCGAGGACTGCAGTTTCGTGCTTATTAGCACTCATCAGCCCGGCTTGGGAAAGTGACTGAGCTCGAGATGGAAAACCTCTTAAGGAAGCCAAGAGTGCCAAACAAACTGGTAGCTAATACAGAATTAGCGCAGACCAGACGAGTGACCAGAAGCAATGGTTCGGTTCAACTCGAGGATTCGTCTGGTCTGCGCTAATTCTATGTCAGCTACCAGTTTGTTTGGCACTCTTGGCTTCCTTAAGAGTTTTCCATCTCCAGCTCAGTCACTTTCCTATGCCGGGCTGATGAGTGCTAATAAGCACGAAACTGCAGTCCTCAGCTGGAAATGACTGAGCTGGCGGTGTATTTCATGTATTTCTGCTTTAGCCCTGGCTATTGGGCGGTAATTTACTTATATAATTGATATGGTTTTTCAAGATGGCGGTTTAAGCAACAATATTATCATACCAAGTATGCAGTTTCCCTCGAAAATCGGTGGTGGACGGCAGGGTGGCGGTTTAACGAGGTTCGACTGTATTCTTATTAAAAAATGAGATATATATTTCCGTAAATATGTTCCAAACGAAAGTTTCAGCCAAACGTTTCGTTATTGAGAATTGATATTCAAGCTAATTTATACTTAGTTCTAGGCTATTTTATTTATTTTATTTTATTTATTTATTTTTTAATTTAGAAATACTATGTTTGCGAAAATAATCTGCAAATTTCAAAGACATAAAATTTGCATACCAAATGGAACTAAAAGCAACCCCTTCCTGCTGAATCGATTCAATTGGCTTAATTTTTACAGGCGTCTTGCCAAGTTCCACGCGAAACGTAATTGAACAGTAATCAGGAGTGTTATGGCTTTGATAAGATTTAGTACATACAGGATGTATCAGTACAGCGTTAGCAACTTTCAGAGCAGATCGAGTACACCTGGACGATGGGAAAACCACATAGCAATGCATGGTCGGAAACGCTTTCCTGGCGTGGTAGTGACGACACAAATCACCTAAAAGACAAGACAAGAATTAGAAAAGAAAATATGTTTTATTATCCTTAGTTTTTTGCTGTAAACAGCAAAAACCTAAGGAAAAAGAACATTAAGAAGCCAACTATCGTCATCGAAGTAGATGTTCGAAATTACCGGGCCGTGATGCATCCTTCTATCACTCTGTCAGCAGATTAAAGCTTCATAGCGAGCACGGCAACAAAAACCGCGTGTGCGCATGCACTGTCATCTGATGCTGCGGTTTATCTACATCAATTGTTTTCACATCTATCGTGTACACCAGACAAAAACTTACCAGCATTTTTGCTGCACTTAAGATAATAAACATGTCTTTTCCTCTTATTCGTATCTTGTCTTTCTTGTGCTTTGTGTCGTCACTATTGCGTCAGGAAAGCGTTTCCGACCATGCATTGCTGTGTGATTTCCCATCGTCCAGGTGTACTGTATCTGCCTTGAAAGTCTGTAAACGCTAAACTGATGCGCCCTGTACATTACGCGCGAATTCTGGATTTAGAACGAAAGTAACGTAATGTTTTTGCCCTTTCATTTGATGTAATTTTTTTTCCTCTTAGTTCCTCTCCCACGTGGGGGTGCCAGAAGACTTCTCAATGGTTGACGTCATCGACCTGGACGACGAGCACCTTGAGAAGATGCCCAAGAAAGTTTTAGCAGTCTTGCTTCTCTTCCCCACTGGTGAACAGGTAAGTGCGTGTAATATCGCTCGTATGCGCTGTTGATATTTTTAGGATCTCAAAAGCACAGTAGAACTCCAATTATCCTGACTCCAGCAATCGGAATCTCTGATTATTCGAATTGCTTTCAGACTTTCAAGAAAAAAAGAAATGAGGCAGAAACGTACTGAAATTCGCAAGATAATTATTGTGTTTTTAGCGCGATATTATCCTTCCCTCCGCGAAGTTAGTCAAACCGTTACTTGACCGAAATGTTCAGCAAGCAATAACATTTATTTACAGTACCATAGTACATAAACTAACTATGGTAACTAATGTGCAGCACTTGTAAATACGCTTTGCATGAAAAGGTGAATTATGTAAAATGTCTTTTTCTTTAAAAACTGGAAAGTCGCCCGTCAAGGTATGACGGAAGAAAAGTCTTCTACTCTTCTGCATTTGAACGAAGCCATTGCCTGTTGAGTGATATTTTGAGAGTGGAAATTGTAACCATAACTCCAGTGGATTAACCCTAAACTCCAGTAGGTAGCATTCATTGCTGACCACATTTTCGTTTCTTCAATCCTTTGGCTTCATTCATTTGGCTACTATAATTGAGGATAGCCCCCCCCCCCATTTTCAACATACATGCATACATTAATTAGTTAAAATAGGCTCCCTTTTCAGAAAAATCCAATTATCTGATTTTTTGATTATCCGAAATGAGGTCCAGCCCAATTGATTCGGACAATTGGTGTTCTACTGTAGTCATGCATCATTACGATTATTTAATAAGTACAAATTTACGTTACACACGAGCAACAATCTGCATGTATCAACTTTAGGACGTTTGAAAATAACATGCTCATCGCCTCATCAGCTCTCTTTCGTCGAATTTTATCTGGATTTCTCGTCAGAGGACAGTATTTGTTGCATTAGAAGCTAAAAGGGCATCTAGTCTTTACTGAATCAGAAGCTAAAAGGGCATCTAGTCTTTACTGAATCAGATTTACAGTGCAGCTCAAGATTATTGACGCACGGCCTTGGACCACTTCAAAGCCGGTTGAAAACAAGAAAAGCATAGGGTTCTGTAATAAAGTGTTTGCGAAACACGTTTTCTTTCGTAAAGCGACTTTGTTTGTTTTAAATAAGGAATAAAATTCAGTTGAAAAATGGCGCTTAACTGACAGATAAGGTGCACACTGTGGTGTGTGTAGCACAATTTTGTCTCATTTCATTAAGAACTAGTGGCACCCGCTCGGCTTTGCCCGTAGTAGAAAATTAAAATGTCTTTTGGTTCGCCCGTATATGCACAAATTATGTGTGGTGAATTTCTCGCCAATTGGCTTGCCCATGTTACGGTTCCACGTTATGATAACTTGGTAATTTACTCGTCCATCTTATAATTTTGCTCGGGAAAATGTTCTTAAAATTGGAATAGAAAAAGGACAAAATCGAATTTTTGAAAAATCGCTTCGAAGTGCACACCCCCATGCTACAAACTAATTCTGTGGCAAATTTCATGAAAATCGGATGAACGATCTAGGAGCTATCCGCGTTACAGAGATCCTGACAGAGATCTAGATCTCCAGACAGACTTTCAGCTTTATTATTAGTAAAGATGACTTAGGTCACTTACATGAATTAGTATTCGTTAAATCAGTGGTTTCTATCAAAATAAGAGGGTTTTCAGTATAACCATCCTGTTGATTACCTAAAAGAATTATCCCACTTTCCTCCCGATATTTGTGCAAAGCCTTTGCATTTATTTATTGTTTTTCTTATTACCGATTGGCAACGAACGGTAAGAACTTTTCCAGCATTGTATGTCATGTGTTTTGTCTTTCAACCATTATGTTATGTGAAATGCAGCTGTGTCTTCTGGTTTCATGTTAACAGAGCTAACAGTTTTCTGCTTTAAGATAAAATAAAATAGTTATTTAAAATTATACAGTCCACGCTTATTCCTTTGCGAGCCATCGAATTTACATGGACCTTCGCAGCCGGATACTTGCACGTTTTCAAAATGGAACTGTACACACTCAATCGCAAACGAGGTGTACTTAGAACCAAAATCGGCAAAATTGCCTCATTTATTCAAAGCTTTAAGCCAACAGAAGACAAAAACCAAGACTTGGTTATTATTGGAACTAAATTGGAAGCTGTGTATTCTGCAAAAACCGTCGCTACAGAATTAATCGACGGATATTGCAACCTTCCTGATTCCGTGGATATCAAAGATAACCTAACTTTAGCGGAGGCTATCGCTGAAGAACTTGAAGAACTGGAGGTAAAATATAAAATTTTACTTTCTAAATTGAATAATGAAGAAGTTAAAAATGGAAACATTAAAGCTAATATGAAAATTCCTGACCTTCCTTTACCAACATTTAATGGTAAATATGAAGATTATCAGAACTTTAAAACTCAATTCACTACCGTTATAGGAGAAAATAATGCTTTAAACGATACTCAAAAATTGTGTTATTTGAGGGCTTCGTTAAAAGCCGATGCTAAGCTTATTGAAAGTCCCCAAGACACCTACGATTCGCTATTTAAAGCGCTAGATAGTCGTTATGAGAACAAACGTGCTATTGTTGATGCACATATAACTAGCTTAATTAATTTTGAAAAGGTTCATGAGAACTCCTACCAATTAAGATTGCTTGTTGACAATATAAAAAGAAATCTTCGCTCACTTCAAAATTTGGGTTTCGATAGAAATAATTTATCTGATGCGTTTCTATTGAATGTATTAAGTCAGAAATTAGATCGAGAATCCAAGAAAATATTTGAAATGTCAAACAAATCAACGAAAATTCCCACTTTTGATAAATTTCTAGAATTTTTAGAAGAACGAGCTAGAATTTTAGATGGGCTAAAAAATTGTTCTTCAACTAGTAAACAACCATTTCCCAACAAGCAAAAACCGAATTTCGATAGCAAATCCAAATCGCTTGTAATAAAAGGAAAAAATAATCCTTGCGAGTGTGCACAAATCCACAAATTATACCGCTGTCCTAAATTCAAGGCTAAGTCGTTATCGGAACGTATTGAATTTGTGAAAGCGCATAATATATGTCCTCGATGCTTGAATCATACCACTGATTCAAATTGCAGATCTGAATTTCGCTGCTCAAATTGTGTTTCGCAAAATAAAAACGCGTTACATTCGTCACTTCTTTGCTGGTTTTCGAATGAGAATCGAAAAATGTTTGCGCAAAGGGAAGACGAAAGAAATTCATCCAATGAATCTGCAGTTACGAACTCGTTTATTTCAGCTGTGGAAAAAAATTCCGTCAATGAACCTTCAGTTACGAACTCGCTTATTTCAACTACGAAAACAAAAAGTAGTGGTTTAATTAACTCGTGCGTAATATTTATTGCTGATAAACATGGCAAGAAAATTCCAGTTAGATGTACTTTAGATTCAGCTTCTGAAAACTCAATTATATCTTAAAAGATTGCCGACGGTCTAGGATTAGTCAAGAAAAAAATAAATATTCAAATTACTGGTATTAATAACTCATTTTCTAAAGTTTCACATTTTGTTACTGCTCAAGTCTCTAACCTCCTAGGCAGTTTCAAACAAAATGTTGATTTTTTAATTGCTTCAGAAATTATTAAATGTCATCCTTCGAAAAGAATTGACATTCGGTATTTAAATATACCTTCTAATATTACACTTGCTGATCCTAACTGGTGTAATTGCTCGGAAATTGATTGCTTGATAGGCTGTGAATTTTTCTTTGATATTTTAATGCCTAATAAAGTTAAAATTCAGGGAAGTAATCTACTTTTGCAAGAAACAGTTTTTGGTCACATTGTTAGTGGTTCCATTCCAAATTCAAATGAAAACTCCAATCAAGGCAATCACTGTTTTCTAACTAAAGGTATGGTCTCTTTAGACAACACTTTAAAATCATTTTGGAATATAGAACATGTTCCAGATAGTGAAAAACCTATAAGTGATGAGCTTAAGTATTGTGAAGATTACTTCACGAAAACTCATTATAGAAAACCCGATGGTCGTTATGTGGTTTCGTTACCCTTCAAATCGGATATAAACGCAATAAATTTAGGCAACTCAAAACAAATCGCTTCCAAGAGACTCGATAAATTATGGCGAACTCTCGAATGCGATCCTAAATTAAAAGCCATGTATACTGAATTGCTACACGAATATCAAACTTTGGGTCACATGGAAAAAATTGTCGATTCTCAGGATATCTACGATTCTGAATATTTTCTTACTCATCATGGGGTACTGCGTCCTGAAAGTGTTTCAACCAAACTTCGCGTAGTCTTCAATGCAAGTCAGAAAAGCAATTTAAATATCTCTTTGAACGATGTTCTTTATAAAGGAGGTGTTATTCAAGATGATCTCTTAGCTATAATGCTACGCTTTCGTAAGCACCGGTTTGCATTTACCGCTGATATTAGCAAAATGTTTCGTCAAATTGAAATCAACCCTGATCAAACTCACTTTCAAAAAATACTCTGGAAGCAAGATATTAGTGAACCTGTATCAGTTTTTAGTTTAAAAACTGTTACGTATGGAACTGCTCCTGCAAGCTTCTTAGCAACACGAGTGCTAAAGCAATTAGCATTAGACGAGCAAAAGGAATTTCCTCGTGCGTCTGACGTCCTTTTGCACGACTTTTACATGGACGACTGCTTGTCTGGCGCTTCCAACGAACAAGAGCTTAGGACACTTCAAAATGATTTAGTTGAGCTACTTCAACGGGGAGGCATGACGCTTCATAAGTGGTGCAGCTCCAACGTACCTTATGGCTTTGAAGTTTTCTCATTCGACAAGGAGTCTGAAGCCACAGTGAAAACTCTAGGAGTGTTATGGAACAATTCTAGTGATGCCTTTTGTTTCAAGGTTGCTATAGCAACAAATACAAAGCCTACAACGCGTGATGTTCTTTCACAAATAGCTCGTCTTTTCGACCCACTTGGATTATTGGGACCCCTCATCAGCAAAGCCAAGTTTTTTATGCAAAAGCTTTGGCTCCTTCAGCTAGACTGGCAGGATCCTTTGCCAACTCCTGCTCTGCAAGAATGGCTCTCATTTATTGAACAGCTCCCTACTATTGAATTTGTGAAAATACCAAGATTCGTACTAACTCCAAATTATAAAATAATTGCCCTCAACGGTTTTTGTGACGCATCTGAAAAAGGATTTGGTGCAGTGATATACACACAAGTTTACTCAGAAACCGGTGAAAGTTCCAGCCGACTTCTTTGTAGCAAATCGAGAGTTGCTCCTATCAAAACTCTAACCATTCCTAGGTTAGAATTATCCGCTTGTCTGCTCTTAGTGAAACTTATGCGCAAAGTAATCCAGTCTCTCAAGATCCAAATAGCTGAAATAAATCTCTGGTCGGATTCAACGATCGCTCTAAACTGGATAAAGACATCACCGCACTTGCTCAAAACTTTTGTTGCAAATAGAGTAAGTAAAATTCAAGAGCTATCTGCAAACTGCAAGTGGAAATTCATTCGATCTGAACTTAATCCCGCTGATGTTTTGTCACGTGGTTTAGACGCATCATCTTTAATTGACTGTCAATTGTGGTTTAATGGTCCTGATGTTTCATCAATGCTCAAAAATGATGACATCAGTTTCGATGAAAATTTCGAAAAACCATTTAAACAAGAGTTTAAGGTTAACACTTCTCCTAGTTTAATTTCAAGTAATGAATGTGATTTCTTTGATTATATAGTAAATTTGTCCAATAATTTTGTAAAAATAATTCGTATTGTAGCATTTATTTTTAGGTTTGTAAATAATTGTAGAAATGTAAGTAAGTTAAGTGGAGCTCTGTCTACTGAAGAATTTAAATATGCTAAATATGCTTTAATCAAACATTTTCAAGGTAAGAATTTTCCTGCAGAAATTAAAGCTTTAAAGAAATCACTTCCAGTACAGCCAAATTGTCCGTTAAGGTTTCTTAACCCTTTTCTAGACCAAAATGGTTTATTGAGAGTTGGAGGACGATTGTCCAATTCTGATCTTGCCTATGATCAGAAACACCCTCTCATTTTGCCTAAAAATGAAAATTTTACTAAGATCATATTTTTGCACTTTCATTTATGTAATTTACATGTTGGTCCGCAGGGTCTACTAAATGCCGTTAGACAACATTATTGGCCATTAAATGGACGTAACACTGCGCGAAAAATTGTACATGAATGTGTAAGATGTTTTAAAGTAAAACCCTCTAGTGTAAGTCAAATCATGGGAGATCTTCCAGGTGAAAGAATAAAGCCTAGTCCCCCATTTACGAATGTGGGTCTTGATTTTTGTGGCCCCTTTCAAATCATGTTTAAAGGGCAAAGAAAGGGAACTTATCAAAAAATCTATGTTGCAATATTCATCTGTTTGGTAACTAAAGCGGTTCACTTTGAAATTGTAACCGACTTGACAGCTGATTCTCTTATGGCTACTTTGAAGCGATTTTTCGCTCGCCGTGGAAAAAGCTCAGTCATTTTCAGTGACAATGCCACAAATTTCAAGGGTACATCTTCGGAAATTAAACATTTAATTAAACTTGCAAAAAATAATCAATGCTTTACTAATTTTGTGACAAGTGAAGAAATTAAATGGGAATTCATTCCTCCACGTTCCCCCTCATTAGGTGGATTGTGGGAAAGAGGAGTTCAGAGTTTTAAGTACCACTTGAAACGAACCATAGGTACATCTAGATTAACCTTTGAAGAATTTTTAACCGTTACTGCACAAATTGAAGCCATCTTAAATTCTCGCCCCCTATCACCTATTTCTTCCGATCCTGAAAATTTTGAAATATTAACACCAGCCCATTTTTTAATCGGTAGGCCATTGACTGCCCTTCCTGAACCACAGCTTACTGATGTGAATGAAAATTTACTTAAAAAATGGGAAAAATTACAAAAATTGACGCAAAGTATCTGGAAAAATTGGTCAAATAATTTTCTAAGCCATATGCAACAACGATCTAAATGGTTATTCAATAAAAACAACATAACTGTCGGAATGATGGTACTTTTGAAAGATCCTGATTTGCCTCCATTGAAATGGTTTACAGGCCGGGTGACTGAAGCTATACCTGGGAAAGATGGTAAGGTAAGAGTGGTCATAGTGCGTACATGCAATGATTTATTTAAAAGATCAATTTCCAATATTTGTATACTTCTAATTCAAGATAATGCTCAAATAACTCCTTCAAATTAAAATTTATATCTTTTGAAATTGAATATTTCAAGGCTGCCCGGGATGTTGATTACCTAAAAGAATTATCCCACTTTCCTCCCGATATTTGTGCAAAGCCTTTGCATTTATTTATTGTTTTTCTTATTACCGATTGGCAACGAACGGTAAGAACTTTTCCAGCATTGTATGTCATGTGTTTTGTCTTTCAACCATTATGTTATGTGAAATGCAGCTGTGTCTTCTGGTTTCATGTTAACAGAGCTAACAGTTTTCTGCTTTAAGATAAAATAAAATAGTTATTTAAAATTATACAGTCCACGCTTATTCCTTTGCGAGCCATCGAATTTACACATCCCGTTTAGAGAAAAAAAAGCAAAATGGATTAAAACAAAATTTATATAGAAAGACGTGCCATAAAATCCTAAATTTGATACGATTTTTTTTACATCATCCCTTCTCTCGAGAGAAACGCGAAAAACTGCGTTTTGAATGAGCGATACAACGAATGGTGACCGTTTAAGGATTTTTTCGGCCAGAAAATTGCCAGTTTCTACGCCAAATCGCATAATTCTGTAAAAGTTGTTTTTCCGCTAGTAGAGTATCAGTGCAGGAAAACAGTGTGTCCTCGTTATTTATAGGTCGTGTTCGAATGCAGCAATTCCCAACCTTTTTTTGCTGGAGGGCGGCATCTCAAATTAAAATCATTCTCGCAGGATGGAGCAATATCAAAATATTTCATTATTTATCATATAACATGGAAAAATATGGAAAAGGAAACAAAATTAAAAATCAAAAATTATTGAATAAAGCGATCAGTTAACTCGGGCTCACCGGGGAATAACCGGTAAGTTCTAATGGAGCAGTGGTGCTCAACCTACGGCCTGTGGACCACATAGGCCTTCGAAGCTGACTCATGTGGCCCGTTGTTCTGCTCAATATGGCGAAACGAAAAACACGATCAGTCACAATATTACAAATTTGGATATTAGTCTCTGGAAAACATAAGCGAATTTCACATTTGGAATACTTGCACCAACTAATGAAAACAACTATTCTCAATTTTTAAACTCTTTCTTTTTCCATGTTTTCCTTTGCTAGCAAGGAAGAATTAAAATATTAAAACATTTCTGTTTTTATGTGTGTGTATTCTGGCCCGCTGGAATCACCTTAATATGAAGTTCGGCCCTCGGTCAAAAAAAAAAACTAGTATGTTGTGGCCATCACGAAACTTTTTTCTATATTTTTTCTTTTTTTTTCTGATCCCTCCCCATGCTTGACGAGGAAGCAATATTCCCAACAAAAACAAAATTACACATGCAAAAACTTGACTACCATCCCAATGTCTGGATTATTGCAAAAGCAAAGCAAAGAGCGAAAATTGAAAGTTATTTTAAAAACCTTGCTTGAATTAATTACAAATATTTTATTTGTTAACAAACGCAAGATGGCAACAGTTAAAATTTTTAAATCATCGCGATTTTCTGGTTATTTTCCAACAGTTAATATCACGCGAAATACGCAGACGACAGTCTATTACAATTTATCTTTCTTATTGCTGCACTAGCAAAAATACCCGGCGTTGCCTGGGTCAGTAATAATTATGAGAAAAAATCGTTACTTGCTTTTGTTTTCTGGTTTGAGTGAAAGAATTTAAAACACACCTTTTTGACGTGATTAAAAATAGAGTTTCTTCCTTACCCATAAACGAAAGCACTATATTTAAGCATATACAAATTTCCAAAACATGAAATTATTCTTCTCATGTTTAAACAGATTAATCTGTTGATACTTTTTTTTTTTTTTTTAACATGGAGTCTAAAACCTTCTCTGTACTGCTATTGAAGTTGCTCGTAATCCCCTTATACTTGCTTTAGTTATTTTGGGAAATTTCAATCATTGTGGGCTCTTGATGCGATTTTACCGAATTTGCGGGAATCGTTTTGGGATACCTTCGATGATGCTCCCTCCTTCTTTCCTTACTTTGTAAAACGATATTGTAAACTTGATGCATTACAGAGGATGACTAACAACATAAAGTAACATTTAATAGACAAGACTACAAGATGCATTCATAATTTTGTAATACACTATTCTACCAATATATTCAAGTATTGTTGCCGCTGTGGCACAAAAACAATCAAACTAAATTTAGTCAAGGCTTATGTTAAGTGCAATAAACAACACTCCCCCTCACGAACATAAGCTTATAAGTCCAAGTCCTTGGCACAATATTTTAATTCTATGACCATTAAGAGCTTTAGTTAATAGATCTTCCAGCATGTCTTCAGATTTTTTATAAGCTATCTGAATTTCATTTTTGGCAACAATATCTAGGATGAAATGTTCTTTGACAGAAATGTGCTTTGATCTTGAACCTATGATTGGATTTGATGCAAGCTTCTGAGCTGCTTGATTGTCATTGAATATTTGAATGCTAGGATGAGGAATACACATGTCTTTTGCAAGTTGCTTTAAATGTAAAGCTTCTTTTGCAGCTTCAGTCAAGGCCATGTATTCAGCTTCTGCGGTTGATAAAGCAACCGTTTTCTGCTTTCTTGATTCCCAACTAATTGCAGCTCCAGCGTATATAAAACAATATCCTGTGTAGGAACGGCGATCTAATGTACACGAAGCCCAGTCTGCATCAGTAAATCCAGTTATATTCCGTTTAGTTTTTTTAAATATTAGACCATAGTCTTTAGTGCCTTGGAGATACCTTAAAACTCTTTTAGCAGCATTCCAATGTTGCATGTTGCAACATGTATTAAACTGACTTAAATAACTTATGGCATAAGAAATATCTGGCCTTATGGCAATAGAAAGATACATGAGTGAACCTATCAAATTTTGGTATGGAATGTTATTCTTTTCTTCAGAGTGTGCTTTTTCTAATTTGATATCAGGATCTATTGGATTTGAAACCGCTTTGCAGTCACTCATGTGAAATTTTTCTAGAATTTTTTTAATGTATTTTCGTTGTTTGACTACAATTTTATCATGCGATTGTTCAAATTCCATTCCTAAGCAATATTTTAAGTCTCCTAGATCTCTTATTCTAAAACTTTCCATTAAACTTTTCTTTAGATCGTTTACAGCTTCATTGTTATTTGTTGCAATAATTATATCATCAACATACACAGCTAAAAGAATTCTATCTCCCCCTTTCTTCATTGAGTATAAGCATGGATCAGCTGTGGATGACGAAAATCCAAGTTCCATTAACTTCGCATTAATTGTTTTGAACCATTGTCTTCCAGCTTGTTTAAGTCCATATAATGCCTTCTTTAATAAGCAAACCTTTTCTTTAGAGTTTTTCTTTATGTCACTTAACATTTTTTGAGTTTTTAAGAAAAGTTCACTGATCTCATTTTCAGTTTCTTCCAAAAGTATTTCTTGAAGAAATTTTTCAAGACATGTAGGTTTCTCCATGTAAACTTTCTCTTCCAACTTTCCATTTAAAAATGCTGTTGATACATCTAGTTGTGAAAGCTTTAAATTTTCTTCAGCAGCAATCCCCAACAGAAATCTAATTGAACTTAGTTTTGAAACAGGCGCAAAGGTAGCAAAAAAATCTTCATTTGGTCGTTGAGCAAATCCTCTTGCCACTAAGCGAGCTTTCTTCCTTTCTAAAGTTCCGTCAGGATTTAGTTTTTCCTTTAAAATAATTTTTGAATCAATTACATTGAAATCATTTTCTTTCTCAACAATTTCCCATGTTCCATTCAAAATATGAGCTTTGATTTCATTTTTAATTGATTCATTCCAATCTGAAGATGATGACTCAATTGTTTCATCGCAAAGAAAAGAAGTGTCAGAAAGATCATAATCTTCTAACCAGGCAGGCAGTTTTCTGTCGCGTTTTGGTCTTCCTCCTTCAGTTTGTTCAACAACTTTATTGTCTCTAGTGTCAAAATTTTCTTCCTTACTGTCGTTTGTTTCATTTTCATTTAAATTGGTTGTTTCTTCATGTGAAACTTCATTTGTTACATCTATACTATGAAGTTTCTCTTTCTTCAAATGTATTTATGTCTTCAGATATTTCATCAACTCTTTCTGATATAATATTAGCATTATTTGAGCTCGGTTCTTTAAGAAATGAAAATTTGTCAGTTTCAAAGTTCGGTTTAAAAATAACATTTCTTGATATTTCTACTTTTCCAGTATCTGGAAAATAAACTCTATATCCCTTTATATTTTCTTCATAGCCAACAAAGATTCCTTTCTTACTTTTTGGATCCCATTTTCTTCTATGTTGTTTAGGAATTAAAACAAATACATCTGTTCCAAACACTTGTAATTTGTTCAAATCAGTTTTCCTGTTGAACCATAATTCATTAGGAGTTTTCCCTTTAATAGTACTTGTTCCTGTACGATTAAGAACATACGTTGCAGTATTTCTAGCTTCAGCCCAGAATTCTTTCTTCATATCTTTTGTACAAAGCATACTTCTAGCTAATTCTGCAACTGTTCTATTCTCTCTTTCTATTTTTCCATTTTGTTGTGGAGTGTATGTACAGGATTTCTGGTGTCTAATTCCTTTTTCTTCTAAAAATGAAGCTATATCTGCATTTAATGCTTCCAACCCTTAATCTGTTCTTAAAATTTTTACTCTATTTACTGTAACATTTTCAGCAAGTAGAACAAATTTTTTAATCTTATTCTTTACTTCAGATTTATTTTTTAAAAAATAAACTGATCTATAATGACTAAAATCATCTTTAAGTAGTAACAAATATCTAGATCCCCCAATTGATGGTTCTTCCATTGGACCGCATACGTCAGCATGGATGACTTCAGCTGGGACTTGACCAATGTTTTTACTTCTTGTAAATGGTAAGGTGTGTTGTTTTTCAAAAATACATGATTCGCAGAAAAAATTTTCTTCATCAAGGAATTTTACTTCATTTTCTTTTAGAATTCTTCTTACTTGATGAATATTTTGATGCGCCATCCTTTCATGCCAAACTTTCTAACTTTCTATTTTTCTACAATATGTTCCCAAAAAGGCAGTTTCTTCCACTTCAAACATTAGTTTATAAAGTTTTCCCTCTCTTTTCCCAAAAATCTTGACATCATTTTCTTTCTTTACCTTGCATGTATTTCTATCCAATTCAAAAATATACCCCTTGTCAGTAACTGAGCTTATGGAAAACAAATTGCATTTTAAATCTGGAACATATAACACATTTTTCAAATCTCCATACTCCCATTTTCTACCATTAAAATATTTAATTTTGATGTCACCTTGACCTGCTGCATCAGTTGTATTTCCATCAGCTATTTTAATTTTCACCGCATTTGCCAATTCTGTATAATTTTGGAGCCACGTTTTATTGCAAGTCATATGCTCACTAGCACCCGAATCTGCGTACCATTCTCTGTTTTGAAGTCTTTCTTCAGTGAACAAAGCCATAGTTGTATAAGCAGCACGATTGTATTTTCCCTTTCCTTTATGCACTTCATTTCGATGACAATCTTTTGCTTTATGGTTTTGCTTATGACATACAAAGCATAAATTTTTATCAAAATCTTCTTTTAAGGGACATTGGTTTGCAAAATGTTCTTTCTTGCAAATAGTACAAGTTATATTTCTGTTCTTGTGATTTTTCCTTGTATGCTGGTTCATTTTCTTGCTTGCTAAAGCTATTTCTGTTTTTCTGGACATATTTTTCATTCTTTCTTCTTCAATCGACAGTCTACTTACCAGTTCATTAATTGATTGGTTTTCAACTGGTACTGACTCCCAAGCACTGATGAAATGCTGATATTCCTGAGGCAAGCCCATAAGGACTTTGGTCATAAACATATGATCGGAGATATTTTCCTTATATTGTTTTAATTTAGTCCTAATTTCTTCAAGTCCAGATATGTACAAAGACAAATCCTTTCCATCATGACTATAACTGAAGAACTTCTTTTGAAGCGTATAAATGCTCACTTCTGACTTGTGCTCATAAACTGAACACAGTTTATTCCACATAGCATTTGCATTTTCGCAAGTGATAATATGAGCCATCGGACCTTCTTCTACTCGACTCACAATTATTTCTTGAGCTTTCAAATCTTTCTTTCTATATTCAGCTAATTTTTCTAAATAATCATTCTCATCTTCTGTGTCAACTTCAACTGGAAAATCTCCATTAATAGCTTCAAAAAGCCCTTTACTTTCTAAAATTATTTTCATTTGAAACTTCCATGGGTTCCAGTTATTTCCTGTTAGCACTGTCGCACTTGTCTTATCCATATTCAACTCTATTTAAACTCAAAATAACTACTTAAAATAAAAATCTGTCTTCCAGTTTTATAGTACTCACTAATTAGAAGCTAATCCTGGTCCCCATAACCTGTAAACTTGATGCATTACAGAGGATGACTAACAACATAAAGTAACATTTAATAGACAAGACTACAAGATACATTCATAATTTTGTAATAAACTATTCTACCAATATATTCAAGTATTGTTGCCGCTGTGGCACAAAAACAATGAAACTAAATTTAGTCAAGGCTTATGTTAAGTAATATTAATTTTCGTTACAAAGATATTATCGTCAGGTGCTGAGATACTTTTGGTCACCATAAAATGGCGCTAAAGAGTTTCATCTGAAATGTTTCCAAAATAAATAGTAAAATTTGGCGATTGTTTGAAATTGTACAAAAAGGAAAATTAATGGAAGTTTTTGTGCTGTTTATGGATTTGCCTAATTCAGTTGCTGGATTATTTTACACAGTAAAAAAATTTTTTTAAAGATTCTTTGATTGGCGATATTTTGTTTACATGGTGAAAGCTGAGAAACATTATGACGTAGTCTTCGGCTTCAAAAACAGCGACGTTGAAAAAAAACTGCCAAATGCATCAGCTATGGAAATCTTTCTGCAAAAATTTTGGCGATCTGCTGGTTGATTGGATAATGAGTAAGTGTTCAATCAGCATAAATAATAGTAAAAACCATTAATTGCACTAAAGTTCTGTTTAAATGGAAAATGATCAGCCAAATCATATATTATTTGCCAATCTTGTGCAAAAATCTTACTTCAAGATTTGACTTGAGAAAAGCCTTGAACAGTCAGACGAAAAGCAAAGATAGTCAACAATACAACAATTGTAGCTATCGACAGGGAGTCGAGATGATACACTAAATACTGTATTGAGTTTAGGAAAGCCTTCGAACATGGAACTAAAAAGCTCATAACTCGTTTTTTATTCTACTTAGAAATTTCGAATAGGTGCCATCTTCAGCAGAAAAATCAGAGCTTTCGATGGACATATAGTGTAAATATGTGCAAGCATTTTTTCATCCCTATATTAGAGAATTTATACGAAAATTGTATTTTATTGCTCCCCTAAGGGGGTTTTGCCGCCCATAACGGGACGAAAACTACCCTATGTGTTATTCTGATGCATAAGCTATATTATTGTAAAGTTTAATCAAAATCCGTTCAGTAGTTTTTGCGTGAAAGAGTAACATCCATCCATACATCCATACAAACTTTCGCATATATAATAGTAGTAAGATTGTAAAAGGAAGTCATGTGATGCGCATATCAGCTCGTTTTTTTTACTTCCTTTTTACAAAAAAGGAAGTGTAGTTAGTATTCGCGAAAAAAATTTCACTCAAAACTCGACCTTTATTTCCATTTTTCTCACCCACGAATGAATGTTGAGTTTTTTTTCGACTCGATCACATGTGGATATATGCCTAGGAACCTATAGATACCCGAAATATGCATTTTGACGACCCCCGAGTTAATTACAACGAATTTTCTCCTGATGTCCGTATGTACGTATGTATGTGCGTATGTGTGAATGTATCTCGCATAGCTCAAAAACGGTATGTCCGAGAATGTTGAAATTCGATACGTAGACTCCTACTGGGGCCTAGTTGTGCATCTTCTCTTTTGGTTGCATTCGTATGTTCCTAAGGGGGTCTTTTGCCCCTTTTTGGGGGGAAATCATTGTTAATTTCGATGTAAACTCAAGTGGTGTCGGACACTTGGTGATATTCGCCAGTATTTTGGTCGCCAAGTTTTGTCGCAAACTTGGCGACAAATTTGGCGTTTTTTTTTTTTTTTTTAATTTGGCCACTGTTGGTGATATTTCGAGAGTAAACTATTGAATCACATTAAAATTGCCAATGATGGGTGAGAGTGTTGTGAAGGTTTATAACAACACCCTAATTTTGTATAAGAATTTGACTCCATTATTTTATAAGAATCGACAAAACTTTATTTACATCACATATACTTCAAGAAATCGTCATTTTTTATTTTCTCAAGACCAAATTCGTGGAACACGATCTCGTGCGTCTTTTTCACTTTTTTTAATTACGTGTTGCCATTCGGCAGTTTGTGTTAAATAGAAATAAAATAATTAAATTTAAGAATTAAAAGACATTAAAAATATGGATGAAAATATAATACTAGAGAATTATCATTACGTGGTAATAATTTTGACTGAGAAGGGCACTTCAATGGGGAAATGATATTAATTTGGAGTAAAAGGAAGTCATGTGATGCACACATCAGCTCGTTTAATGAAATCCTCCAGTGGTCTACGACCCAAGCCGCCTGCAACATCGACGTAGTGTATGAAGACGAGTAGAATAAAAACTCAAACTGCCTAAATGCATAGACGATATGTTTTATGTTGTCTCGTTTGTCTCTGATTATTTCTTTATTTTGCGTTTTTTATTTAACTGATATTTCAAACTTTTCTTTGACGTTTAGAAAATTTAAACAAAAAGATGCTTTTTTTATTTACAAGCTTACTTATTAACTTACAAGCGCTTTTCAAAATCAATACTCTAGTTAAACACAGTTTTTTCCAAGTATTTTTTTTTTATTGCAAAAACCCGTGAAGTACAATTTTTTTTTTAATTTTTGCAAAAGAAATAAACTTTTTAGAAGTAACCGCAAGCAATATTTGCTTTTGCAATAAAAAAAGAAACACATTAAATTTTTTTACGCCAAAACCTTTACTTATTTTAAAATTAAGGAGTTTCTTTTTTAGTTTTCTGAAAATTTTAAAAAGCGCAATTGACGGGTTTCTGAAATAAACGATTCATATATCACCCTTTGCCTCCCCCCTTCCTTTCAAAATTTGAAATAACGGGCCTAGGTTCTAAGAGAATCCATTGACAAAACAAGAAAAGCTGAAAGTAGAAAACAATTAATTTATAATCATATGGAATAAATAATAGTAAATAAGACACAAAAAATGATAAATTAAACTTTATTTCCAACCAGTTAGCAAGTCAAAATTTAGTTTTTATACCACAATTATTGAATTCTGAACAAACACATGAAACAATCCGTCAACACAAACGCACTCAGATTTTTTTCCTCATAATCAGTCAATCGTACACGTAAATAGCAAACTGTGTTCTTCAAAATCAGGGAATTATGCTCGTAAAAAACACACTGTACATGTTCAAGTTGAGATCAAACTTTAATACTATAACGTGCACCTAAAACAACTGTTCTTCGAAATCAATCAACCATGCTCGTAAAAAACAAACTGCATGTTCACGTTCAAATCGAACTGCTCTTCGAGATCAGTCAACTATGCGCACATAAAAAGCAAAAATGTATATTTTCACGTTCAAATCAAACTGCTCTTCAAAATCAGTCAGCTATGCACGTGGAAAGAGCACTGCACATGTTCACGTTCAAATCGAACTGCTCTTCGAAATCAGTCGGCTATGCACGTGAGAAGCACATTGTACATGCTCACGTTCAAATCAAACTGCTCTTCGGAATCAGTCAGCTATGCACGTGGAAAGAACACTGCATATGTTCACGTTCAAATCAAACTGCTCTTCGGAATCAGTCAGCTATGCACGTGGAAAGAACACTGCACATGTTCACGTTCAAATCGAACTGCTCTTTGAAATCAGTCAGCTATGCACGTGAAAAGCACATTGTACATGCTCACGTTCAAATCAAACTGCTCTCCGAAATCAATCAGCTATGCACGTGAAAAGAACACTGCACCTGTTCACGTTCAAATCGAACTGCTCTTCGAAATCAGTCATCTATGCACGTGGAAAGAACACTGCACATGTTCACGTTCAAATCGAACTGCTCTTCGAAATCAGTCATCTATGCACGTGAAAAGCACATTGCACATGCTCACGTTCAAATCAAACTGCTCTTCGGAATCAGTCAGCTATGCAAGTGGAAAGAACACTGCATATGTTCACGTTCAAATCCAACTGCTCTTCGAAATCAGTCAGCTGTGCACGTGGAAAGAACACTGCACATGTTCACGTTCAAATCGAACTGCTCTTCGAAATCAGTCATGTATGCACGTGAAAAGCACATTGCACATGCTCACGTTCAAATCAAACTGCTCTTCGGAATCAGTCAACTATGCAAGTGGAAAGAACACTGCATATGTTCACGTTCAAATCGAACTGCTCTTCGAAATCAGTCAGCTAAGCACGTGGAAAGAACACTGCACATGTTCACGTTCAAATCCAACTGCTCTTCGGAATCAGTCAGCTATGCACGTGGAAAGAACACTGCACATGTTCACGTTCAAATCGAACTGCTCTTCGAAATCATTCAGCTATGCACGTGAAAAGCACATTGTACATGCTCACGTTCAAATCAAACTGCTCTTCGAAATCAATCAGCTATGCACGTGAAAAGAACACTGCACATGTTCACGTTCAAATCAAACTGCTCTTCGAAATCAGTCAGCTATGCACGTGGAAAGAACACTGCACCTGTTCACGTTCAAATCGAACTGCTCTTCGAAATCAGTCATCTATGCACGTGAAAAGCACATTGTACATGCTCACGTTCAAATCAAACTGCTCTTCGGAATCAGTCAGCTATGCAAGTGGAAAGAACACTGCACCTGTTCACGTTCAAATCGAACTGCTCTTCGAAATCAGTCAGCTATGCACGTGGAAAGAACACTGCACATGTTCACGTTCAAATCGAACTGCTCTTCGAAATCAGTCAGCTATGCACGTGGAAAGAACACTGCACATGTTCACGTTCAAATCGAACTGCTCTTCGAAATCAGTCAGCTATGCACGTGAAAAGCACATTGTACATGCTCACGTTCAAATCAAATTGCTCTTCGAAATCAGTCATCTATGCACATGAAAAGCACACCGTACATGCTCACGTTCAAATCAAACTGCTCTTCGGAATCAGTCAGCTATGCACGTGGAAAGAACACTGCACATGTTCACGTTCAAATCGAACTGCTCTTCGAAATCAGTCATCTATGCACGTGAAAAGCACATTGCACATGCTCACGTTCAAATCAAACTGCTCTTCGGAATCAGTCAACTATGCAAGTGGAAAGAACACTGCATATGTTCACGTTCAAATCGAACTGCTCTTCGAAATCAGTCAGCTATGCACGTGGAAAGAACACTGCACATGTTCACGTTCAAATCGAACTGCTCTTCGAAATCAGTCAGCTATGCACGTGGAAAGAACACTGCACATGTTCACGTTCAAATCCAACTGCTCTTCGGAATCAGTCAGCTATGCACGTGGAAAGAACACTGCACATGTTCACGTTCAAATCGAACTGCTCTTCGAAATCAATCAGCTATGCACGTGAAAAGAACACTGCACATGTTCACGTTCAAATCAAACTGCTCTTCGAAATCCGTCAGCTATGCACGTGGAAAGAACACTGCACCTGTTCACGTTCAAATCGAACTGCTCTTCGAAATCAGTCATCTATGCACGTGGAAAGAACACTGCACATGTTCACGTTCAAATCGAACTGCTCTTCGAAATCAGTCATCTATGCACGTGAAAAGCACATTGTACATGCTCACGTTCAAATCAAACTGCTCTTCGGAATCAGTCAGCTATGCAAGTGGAAAGAACACTGCACCTGTTCACGTTCAAATCGAACTGCTCTTCGAAATCAGTCAGCTATGCACGTGGAAAGAACACTGCACATGTTCACGTTCAAATCGAACTGCTCTTCGAAATCAGTCAGCTATGCACGTGGAAAGAACACTGCACATGTTCACGTTCAAATCGAACTGCTCTTCGAAATCCGTCAGCTATGCACGTGAAAAGCACATTGTACATGCTCACGTTCAAATAAAATTGCTCTTCGAAATCAGTCATCTATGCACATGAAAAGCACACCGTACATGCTCACGTTCAAATCAAACTGCTCTTCGGAATCAGTCAGCTATGCACGTGGAAAGAACACTGCACATGTTCACGTTCAAATCGAACTGCTCTTCGGAATCAGTCAGCTATGCACGTGAAAATCACATTGTACATGCTCACGTTTAAATCGAACTGCTCTTCGAAATCAGTCAGCTATGCACGTGAAAATCACATTGTACATGCTCACGTTTAAATCAAACTGCTCTTCGAAATCAGTCAGCTATGCACGTAAAAAGCATACTGTACATGTTCACGTTCAAATCGAACTGTTCTTCAAAATCAGTGAACTATTCACGAAAAAACGAACTGTACACGTGCACCTAAAAACAAATGTTCGTCGAAATCATTGAACCATTCATGTAAAAAACAAGCTGTACATGAGCACGTTAGAATCAAACTGTTCGTTGAAATCAGTCAACTAAGACACGATGAACTCAAAAATTCTCAATTTGAATGAAACATCAGTCAAAAGATGAACTTTTTTCAAAATGATTTTTCGAATCATAACTTTTAATGCTTTTTAGGACTCTTAATACAGCATGTACATTTTAACATTCGTGCGACTGCAAGCAAAAATCTCTTGGTTTTAGTGTATTAAGATTTTTTTTTTTTTTCACTTTTTCTTGACAAATAGATTCAAGTGATTGTGTTTGTGAAGCGATCTCAGGTTCAAAAATTTGGTCAGCGTCTTTTACCATTGTGGATGAAACATTTTCGTGGGATGAATGTTTAGATGTGGCAGGTTCTTGCACGTCGTTTTGAAATATTATATCTGGATGTTCTTCCATAAACAAATTTCCCATTTTCGACAAAAACGTAGGAGTCATTGTTTTGAAAAAATGTTCATTCTTTGTTTTTTTCATCAGAAGTTGTTTTGTTATTTTCCATTGGGGGAAACCGAATTTCACGGACCCACTCTGGTTTGTGTATGTATTCTTCGGCTTCATTTTCTAATTTCCTTTTGCCGGAAGGACGCTCTTCACGACATTCATAGAATCCACTTTCCCGTTTTCTTTTCCAGGATGTACAATGTTCGTTCCATGGTTTTAAATCAATTGTGCAACCTTTCGACAAATCTTCTTCGTTGTCTTCTTGAATAGTTTCAAGTATGGGTTTATATTTTGAAGTTTTACTTTCTTGCTTTAGTCCTGGAAAGGTTTCCAACTTTGGTTTGTATTTTGAGGTGGTGATGTGAGGTGATAACTGTTTCCTTTCTCCAAACTAGTATTCCTTATTCTCTTCAAGGCGGCGACTTCTTTCCTTTTTAAGCGCCATAACCTGTTGTAGTATTTCTCGGTCCTCGTCTGACGAATCAGAAGCTTCGTCTTCTGTAGTTACCCACCATCATCCTCGGCATATGCATCAAATTGGTTCTCCAAATCATCCATTTCCCTCGCAGTGAAAACTTTTAACTGCTACACTTTTAGATAATTGACTGCAAATGAAAGATTGCCTTCATTGTTGAAAGGTGAACAATGTTGTCTTTCAATAGTGCGCCTTCAATGTTTCTACCAACAATACTAACAAACGCTTTAAGCAACAATGTGTTCTGCCAACAAACTAGAACTTACCTAGTGTTGAGCGAGAACTGAAATAAATACCTAACCCGTTGCCAAAGGACAATAAGAAAGCCATTGCTGCTTTTTGTAGTGAAATTTCCTACTATGATACGTCAATTGAGAATAGATAAAACGTAGAGAGAGAGAGTGTGTGTAAAAAACCTTAATTTCTTGAAAGTAACGATTTTAGGTCCCGTGCTATATTTTAAATTAAAGTACTGTGGAAGAAATCGCCTTTCTTTCATAAATTCACGCAAAACGTGTCTTCCTGTCGTCGTCTTTGATTGAACCATGTGATGGGATTATTGCCTCAGGTTTTCGTAACCAAATGATCAGAAAGTACCGTACCTAGCAATATTTGTTTCTCGGCTCAGATCAATCTGTTTTGGCATCAATGTTAAGAATATTTTAAGGATTATCTAACTAATCAGTACATTATTAAAGGAAAAGATGGCGGAATTTAAAGACAAAACAAATTTTATATCCGTCCAGATATTTTACAATAGGGCAGTTCTGCTCACAAAAGATCAGTGCAGGATTTTAATCTTTGGGTGGAAAGAGAAAATTAGGCAATACATGAAGATCCTTCAAGGTACGTAAGGAAATATGGTAAGTGAGAAAAATGCTCAGCGAGAGAGCGGGATTTAAAAGTTTTTATTCAAAAGATCGGACCGCTAATCGTTTGCTTCCCATATAGCTACGCATTTTTGGCGCGCTCAAATCTTGGTCTCTTATGAACTTTTTTAAGAGTCTGTCATAACATTAGTTTCACATAATGTACTTTTCCTTTTTTTTGTAAAAGATGTTGCACAGTTTGAGCACAGTATCGTAACTTGAATTCCCATCTAACATCTTTTTTTTTTTTTTTTTTTTGGAGCAAGCTCGTCCTATCATCATTAGTTTCATACACACAGAAACAGAAGATTCCCTGCCTTTTTGTCCTTGTCGACCTTATTTTCCGGAATTTTTGAGAAAGCTCTGGCATGCAAGGGTGCCCATATAGGGGGGAAGGGGGACTCGACCCCCCCCCCCCTAGAAATTAGAACTTCCTTGCTTTTAGTATTTTTTCTTTGCAAAAATGTAAAAACATATGTTCTCCAGCCATTAATGAATAAGTAATTAAAAATGTCAAACTTTAAATGACTAACATAGGCGTGCGCACAGGGGTCACCAGGGGTACCGTGGTACCCCCATTAGTACACAGAAATAGAAGTTAATACGAAAGTGGCTAAACTTTTACATTTTTAGGTTCATTAATTTCTTACCTCATACGTTTTAAAAATGCTTTTTTTACTCACAATATTTGAAAAAATTTCTTAAGCGAGCAAGTATGGGAGCCTTTCCAAGCGCAATTTCAACCTCCTGGTACAGTGATACCCCCATTTCGGAAGCCATGCGCACGCCCATGATGACTAATCTGACCTGAAATCTGCTTCCATGAGGAAAATATCCTGCTAAGCCATGGTTAAAGTATCTGAGCCCCCCCCCTTACAGTTTTGCATATGGGCGTCTATGCTGGCTGATCTCCATCTATTCAAATTTGTTGCGATTCGACGGACAGTACGTCGTGAAATTTTTCAAGCAACCACTTTCTTAAAAGTTCTGTACCTAGCGGGATCGCGCACCTAACAGTGACAAAAGAGATCACGCGGGGTGACTGAGTTACCCCAATCAGTTTTATCTAAAATCTTAATATATAAAAATCAATGTCCTGAGATAACATATATATATATATCAACGCACAGCCAATACCGCTGGAGCCTCAGACTTGAAATTTGGCAGGCATGTTCACATGATTACGAAAGCATCCACTAAGAAAGGATTTTTAGAAATATCAATTAGTTCGGGAGAAATTAATTAAAATCCCTTAATATCTATGAAATTAAAACCCGTCATTGAAATTTAAATCCCTTATTTCCGGAGGCTTTCCTCCATTCAAATTATTATTCAGTACTTCATCTCAACTTTTGGTCGATAGCGAATTTTGAATTTGATATTGTTTTTGTTTCTCACGTGATTCTTCGAGGCTTTTCTCAAGTCAAATAATAATGTTTCTGTCTTTTGCTTTTATTTTTTCAAAACTAGAAACGAAGTTTTTAAGAACATCATCACAGGCGGACTATCCTTTTGAATTTAGCAGTGCAGTTTCCTGCAAAAGTTTGCTTTGCAATAACCATTAATAAGTCACAAGGACACCATTAAAAGTAGCAGGGATCAATTTATGAGAAGACTTTTTTTCAACACGGCCAATTTTATGTAGCTTGCTCCAAAGTCAGTTCATCAAGCAGCTTAATAATTTTAGCACCAGAAAAAAATCTAAAAATGTTGTATACGAAGAAGTTCTTGCTTAAACATAGGTATAACAAAAAAAAATTTGGATGGCCTGTGTTTGCAAAGATAATCAATACTTCAAAAGGATCGTTAATAACAGTTAAAGATCGGTTAAGGACAAGGGCATATATATAAGGAATCCAGGGGCACCGGGATCCTCCCAAAATTAGAAAAAATTATAGGTAAAAAGTAATTATTACAGGGGATTTTCGAAACTAGGTGCACCAAGCACTCTTAACCCCTGCTAATTCCATTACCCGAGCAATGCCGGGTACGGGAATGCTAGTTTTCTATAAATCATCATTTTCTATCCTTTCATAATCTGCAAGTTTAGTTCGCACGCCAGTTCAACTAGTTCAGAGCGCAAAGCAATATAAATGCAAAAAGAGAGCTAGAGAACGCAGAACTACTCTGCTTAGAAAGAGAACTTTCGAAGCAGTAGCAGTCGCGTGGGGGGAGTGAGTTACTTATTAACAAGTGAGTTCCAAGAAATGATTGCTTCACTCGCAGAAAGAAAATTAAAAAGATAAATAAATAAATAAATAAATATCACTTCACCTACCAATGGAACTGTTAGATAGGAGGATACTGATAGGGTGATTGACTACAGATATAAATATTTACCCTGCGTCAGGAGTTGGGATAAGAATGGGGTGACTGTGTGCCCGCGCGATCTCTCGTGGGTTAAAAATTGAATGTGACTTTCCAATCGCTTACTAAGCATTTGTATCGTTATATAGCTCAGTTTGCTGAACAAAAGACGTGCAAATTTTGCTTTTTTGAACACACAAAACAAATCTATTGTCCTTTTTACTGTCTCTAATCTGTACTGAAATTGCTTTCCATGGGGAAAATATTCTGCTAAACCATGGGGGAAATTTTTGAGGCCCCCCCCCCCTTCAAATTTTGCATATGGGCGCCCTTGACGCGGTTTCGATTTACGCGGCATTTTCGTGGAACGTAACCCCCGCGTAAAACGAGGGTCTATTGTACACAATTGAAATTATCAACTTCAGAAAATATTACGAATATAAAATATTGGAACAGTATGCATAACACCTGAATTGTACTTCAAATTTGGCAACTTTAAGATTGTGTATTATTATTTTACTAGTGGTACCCGCACGGCTTTGCCCGTAATAGAAAATGAAAAGGTCTTTTGGTTCGCCTGTATATTTACAAATAATGTATGGTGAATTTTCTCGCCAATTGGCTTGTGCCCATGTTACGGTTCCACGTTATAATAATTTCGTAATTTACTCGTCCAACTTATGAGAGTTTTGTTCTTAAAATTGGAATAGAAAAAGAACCACATCGAATTTTCGAAAAATCGCTTCGAGGTGCACACCCCCATGCTACTAACTAACTTTGTGCCAAATTTCATGAAAATCGGCCGAACGGTTTAGGCGCTATGCGCGTCACAGAGATCCTGACCGACAGAGGGACTTTCAGCTTTATTATTATTAAAGAAGTTCAGATAAAATTTAGAAAGTTTTACCTCCATTTTAGGGATTAAACGCTTTAAAAATAAAGAAAATAAAATTTAAAACACAAAACATGTTAGAAATGACTGGAAACGTAAAATTAAAAGGTTTGGTTGTGCGACGGCAGGGGTCCCCCCTCTTAAGAGCAAGGGTGCACTCCCCTAAATATCATGAATACCCCCCAAAAGCTGGAGGCCCCCCCCCCGCCCAAAAAAAGTGAAAAATACCCCTTAAAACTCCTCCTAAAAATTTCAATGACGTAGTCTGCACCATGCCCCCCCCCCCCCGCTCCCTAGGTGGACACAACTGGAGATGACGAATTTTGAAACAGGCTTATTGCGTGAATTGGTAAAAAAAAGAATAATAATATAAATATGAAATTTTCTTTCAATTTTCTGTACACACACGTTTTAATTTTTATTTATTTACTTTTTTTTGAGATAGAATTTTACCGGATAATACAGAGCATTTTTTAAGGAATTTTTACTAGGCGACACAAGTTTATCCCAAAGGCATTTCCAAAAATTTTCCTGTTTTTTCCACAAACGTGTGCATATATCGTCGCCTCAAAGTGGTATTTCTGTAAGTACTGTTTGTTCTGAGGTGACTCTATAGTACTTCTGATTTAAGAGGAAACCGATATGAACCTACCGTAAATATAACTCCGAAGGGGGGTCCGGGGGTTTCTTCCCCGTAAAATGTTCGAATTTGTAGTCTTAAAAAAGTATTTTAGTCGATCTTAGTTAGGAAAGGAAGAGGTTTGGTGGCGCTCACTTGTCTATTTTTCGAAATTCTAGCTGAATTGTAGCTAGAATGCAGTTTTAGACGATCTTTTTGATGATGTTAGAGGGAGGAGAGATTTGAGGGCCCATCCCAGGAAGTTTATCTGATTCTTTGAAATGCATTCTAACTATCTTCCGTAATATTAAGCGCTTGGATGCGACCCCCTCCCCCCGCCCATTTTTCGATATTGAAACCTTAAAAACGCCAACATTATGTCCAATAATGTTCAGAAGAGGGAAGTTCGGGGATTCTCCGGTGGATTTTTTTTTTGCAATTGTAGTACTAAAAACGCAGTTTAATACGATCGTTTCGTGGTGTTACGTGGAGGGAGAGATTTGAGGGCCCGCACCGAGAAATTTTTCTAATTTGCAGTCTTGAAGATGCATTTTAATTACCTTTTATAATGGTAGGGAAGAAGAGGTTTGGAGCGTTCCTCGGGAAATTGTTTGAAATTGTAGCTCCGAAAAGGCTGTTTAGACGATTTTTGATGATGTTAAGGGGAGGAGAGGTTAAAAGGCCCATCCCAGGAAATTTTTCTAATTTATAGACTTAAAAACGCGTTCTAGACTATCTTTGGAAAGGTAAAGGGGTTGAAGAGATTCTGAGGTCTACTCCCATTTTTTTTTTTTTTTTTTCAAATTGGAAATGTAGGCAATCCATGATTCCTGAGTAGATTTTAGAGGACCATCAATGTTTCGAAAGTGACTCCAAAAACGTAGTTCTTGAAGACTTTCAATGATGTTAGGAAGGGAGGAGTTCTCCCCCGGAAACATTTTGAAACTCAAGCACTTAAAACAAAATTTAGGCTGATCTTGAACTATGTTGGCGAAAAGGAGAGGTGAGGGATCCTTCCCTGGAAACTTTTACAAGTTCTTTTTTAAAACGCAGTTTGTAGACGATGGTAATATTAACAAAAGGAATGGTTTGGAGAGTCCCACATTAAAAAGCGAATGAAGAATAATTACATAGCACTCACAGCATAAAGCCAGTTTTGTTACTATTTCTAAAATATATGATCAGGGCCGCAAGCAAGTAGCTAGAACTTTGTTAAGGGGGGGGAGGGGTCCAAGGTGGAATAATCTCTAAAAATTGGGGAATATTAAATCAGAAGTTTAAGCTGTTAATTATATTAATTAGTACTATTTCAATCTTTTGATTAAAGCTACAATTATTAAAGCATGATAATTAGCTTCAAACTATTTAGCTAATCAGAATTTTAAGACATCAATAAAAGGTAATTAATCAATAAAAATTTTAATCACCTCTACATAGTATGAAATAAAGTCTCCAAAACGCGTTTCATATAAATTCCCGAAAATGGGGGTGAAAAATTACTCGCTCATATTAGTATAATATATCGTTGGAAAGGGCAAATTTTTCTGCTCTCTATGCAATTTTTTTTTTCAATTCTCTAACTTTATTATGGTAGGGAATTATTTGCATTAAAAATCCGAATTTTTCAAAGGCGCCGCTGCACTTCAGGCACTACTTGGTTACTTGGGTAGGGAACACTTTTCAAATCCTTCGTTTCTTTTTTATTTCAATTTCTTAAAAATATTTATTTTGTAGAGATCCATAACCCTGCCTAAAAGTTGTGAATTTCCGGGACACAGCGGACAAATTCGTAGAAATTCGTGATTGCGAAAAAGTTATAACGTTCGCAATCACGAATTGCGATAGGACCCTACTCATTGGGTTTCTTGTTTGTTCAAATGGAACGGAAAATTTCAAATGGAAAATCGTCCAGAAATATGCACCCGTGGTGGTACTGGTGATTTTTTATAATAGGTAGCGCGAAGCATATCCATAAAAAAAGAAATGGTAATTAGGATGCGGTAATAAAGATTAAGATTTTAGGTCAATATCCACCAGTACACTAAGCATAAAGATTATTTACAGCGTGTAACGTTATGTATTTTAATTTCTTATAAAACTTAAATGATGGGTTTTAGTGATTTGGAAATATTAAAGACGATTAAATGACGTTTCGCTGTTTAAGTTAATCTATATAATCTATATTAAAAAAAACGTAATTTTACCCACAAAGAAAATCAAAAATAAAGTTTGCTTAAGTTAAGGCCTGAAATAAATATGAATAAAATCAAACCGCAGACGATTTGTAACTATGACTAAGAAAATTTCGCCTCTAAATAAATATAAAACATTTGTCGTCATAGTAATCTAAAAAATCAGAGCAGCATCAATTTTGTTGAAGGGAGGATAGTAAGCTATTAGGATTGCTCAATAATAACACTATGACGAACTACAGGACTACTGCAAACACAAGGAGTGTGCAGAATGAGAATATGTTATTTATTCGATGCTAATTTTGTCTGAACGTAATATTTAGATGGGAAACCAAAGTAAAAATAAAACACATTTCAAAAAAAATGCAGTACAGCTTACCTATATTTTTTTGGAGTGCATTGAATTTTTTTCTTCTATATTTCGATTTTTTTTTTTTTCTAATTTGTGTGACATCAGAGACTCACCAACCTCAGGAGCCCCTGCCACCTTCTAAAAATGTGGCGCTGTCTACATACCGCTGCGGACAGCCCCTTCCCTGATTAAACGCAGATCCCAAGTGTCACCTTCCTTTTCGGGGGGGGGGGGTTCTTCTTTTATATATATATATATATATATATATATATATATATATATATATATATATATATATATATATATATATATATATATATATATATGTGTGTGTGTGTGTGTGTGTGTGTGTGTGTGTGTGTGTGTGTGTGTGTGTGTGTGTGTGTGTGTAAATTTTTTTAGTATTAAAAAAATAAGAGGGAGGTGAATCTTACATACTTTGGAATGGGGTGCCCCAATTCCGATACTTGTGTCAAACAAAACAAACCAAATAATTTTTATTTTTTTAATATTATGGAAAATTCAACTTGTTTTTCTTTTCCCTCCATTTAATTTAAAGTGAAATTTTCTAGCAACGTCTTGTCAAAACCAATCTATCCAAATCAGAGGGAAATCAAATATCTGATGAGCGTGTTCCGTTCATTTCAGTGTGACTGCTTAATTTAGAGGCTAACACACATCTACAAAAGCTGGCATCCCTGAAAGCTAATAGATACTTCCATTTCCGCCTGTAAACTGGATGTTTGACTTTCAATCTCATCGGTGGTCAGACTATAAAGATATTATATTTATAAAAACATATCTATAAAGATATTTATTTTTAATTTTATTAGCTGCTTTAGAATTTACATAAATATCTATTTGAGAGAGCAACAGCAATTTTCGGGTATTATAAAAAGAAGTCTTTTTTATTTTCTACTTTTTAATCCGAACCAAGCTAATAGAAATAATCTAGTTTCATCTCGTTTGTAAACATTTTATTCATGTAATGCTATGCAGTTTTTCTTTTGAATTAAAATAAAATTACCTTCAGGAGGGTGCGATGGGACTAACGCTGCTTTGCAGATTGTACTTCGTTTTCTTCAGACGACGTTAACTTTCTCTTTTTAGAGCAATCCTTTTCGTCATTTTAATTTTTTTCTTTGAGTTGAAGAAAGCTTGTTATCGGTCTTGTTCGTTTCATTATGCAACAAGTTTCAAATAGAATGTACTACTTTAAACAGACTGTTCTTCTGTTTTTTTTTTAAATTAGATCTTGATACAGAAATTTGAAGAAAGATTTATATAGATTTATGTGGGCGTTATAGTCAAAACATGCAAATTGCTCTTCAGGGGCGGCGCATCAGGTCTTTGCACATGGGCGGCCGACACCCTAGGATCGGCCCTGGCTGCATTTATAAAGCTATTTTTATTCACACAAAAAAAAAGCCCCCCCATGGAGGAATTGGCGCCAAAATTGAAACAACGCCTGTTTACATATGGATTGACATTTATTCCAAATTTCATCCAGAAGGTAGCATTACTTCTTGAGATACGGAACTTACAATAAAAAAAAAGAACGTTCGATTGCGCCACCCCATTTTCAGCTATTGACACCAAAATAGAGTCAGCACTTATACCCTCTAGGGGCTACTTGCCGATAAATTTTTCTTTGATTCCATTCATTATTTCTTGAGAGTAATCAGTCACAATTGACGACAAAAAACGTTCTATAGCTCAACCCCCGTTTGAGTTATTGACACCAAAATTGAATCAGCACCTGTTCCTGTTAATGGCAACATATGGACCAAATTTTGTTTGATTCCACCAGTTACTTCCTGAGGAATAGCAAGCACGCGTAACTCAAAAAACGTTCCATTGCTCCACCCCTTTTGGAGGAATTCGCGCCAAAAACCAATGGCCACAAGTTCACATAGGGGCACATATGTGTACCAAATTTCGTTCGATTTCATGCGGTAGTTTTAGCTGTAGAGCGGCCACAAAAAACTGGTCACACACAGACGTTACACACACACACGGACACACACACACACACACATACACACACACAGACAGACAGACATTTTCCAAAAATAGTCGAAATGGACTCAGCACACCTCAAAACGTTCGAATCCTTCGAAATTCGAAAATTTGCACGAATCCAATACTTTCTTCTATATATTAGATATAGAAAAAAGTAAAAAAGGTTGGGCTCTATTAATAAAGTCGCCGATTAACCAAACATATATGTATGCATTCTGCAACACTCATCGCACTAACCAAAGACGTTACGCACCGTCACGAGCTCAAACACACGGATCAACCGATTACTTGATTCGAACACGACTACTACTTAGATATAAGTATTCGAAGACAAAGTGAAAATCGACAATTGAGGCAGTGAAAAGGAAAGGGATGTTAATTGGGCATTTTCAAGTTTTGAGTAAACCGTGTTTAAAAATAAGGTCTTAGGTAGGCTTTCATTGATTTTTGTTTCTAAATCATGCTGTAGTACAGCACCTACCAGCAGGACCCTATTATCGCACAGTCCGTCAAGGCCTGGGCCTGGGGCCCTATCTTCCTAAGGGGCCTCAAACTACTTGATAAATTATGCATAGCATTACAACTGTACGAAAAGTAAGTATATTTTTAAAATAATAATAAAATAATGACTTGTCAGTTGGAAATAAGCTTCTTCAAAGCAGAATTTTTATTTCTTTTGCCTGTAGCAAATTGATCATGTCGAAATTTATTATGAGGGGCCTCAAAGGGGAGTCATAATGCACATGATAAATGACTTTCATATTTCTGTGGTAGACACAAATGTCCCAAAATTGCATTCCGACCGGCCATAAACTTGTAAATCAACCACTGAATGTCACTATAGTCTTCAGGGGGCCACGAAATTATTGTGGGCCTAGGGTATCCTTCTTAGTTAGTCAGGCCCTGCCTACCAGGGCTACTAGTACTTATCTTGCCCCAAGACGGAGGAGAGGTTCACCTACCATTTGTACCAGTTACCTCCAAATTTTTAGTTTTGCCACTTACATCTCTTTGCTTTCTCACTGCCTCAAAAATGCAATTGAGGAGTATGCTGGGCAGGGCAGCATAAGTAAAACTAGTGTTCGCCCAGTGGTCGAAACTCGACCATATTCATAAATGAATATTTGATAAAACTTGTATGATTTTAACTATTTCCAACGTTTTTATTTCTACTCTTACTCATGTTCACTGTACATCTGGAAACATGCAATTTTTATATGTGCACGCAATAACAGACAGTAATAATTTATTCCAATTTTGATTTTTGTCTGTTAATCTCAAAATAAATGGATGAAAAGGGATATTTCGGTAATGGGGTCATTTTCGAAATTTTAAAAGTATTTTTTTTTCTGAAAGAGCATGCTTAAAAACATAGATTTTATCTATATTTTAAATAATTTGAAAAAATGTTACATTTTTTAACAATTATTTTAATTGGTGCACAGATTGAAATTCATTTTTTACGCTTCTGCACATGCCGTCAAAAGCGATGAAATGTCATTCACTGATGCCATTAGCGCACACCGAAAAATATCATAACCTGGAAACGCGATTGACAGCAAAGTATAAACATTTAGCGCGGATATGGAGTAGCGCGCCAAAGTACAGTACTTGTAACGACGATCACACTTTATTTCCAAAATCAAACATTTAAAAAAATAATATAAAATAACATTATTTCATTTGCTTATTCTATCATTTCAGTGACTAAAAGTAGTATTTTTGACTGAAGAAAACAACCCCATTGAGAAATTGGTGTGGTCGTCAAATTCTTGGCTTGAATAATTTTATTTTGGATATCATGTTGCTTTGTGCTAACACTATGCAAATAGATATTTCCCTACTCTTTGTTTACGTATGCAAAGGAAATAAATTCTTCGCGCTGGCATTCGAAACAAAAAATGTGACGCAAATGGATAAAAACCGCCAATTATCTAATTTTCGAAATCTTCTCGTATAAAATGAAGCATCAAAACTCAGTTTATACGTAAAACTTCTGTGTGAACAACATTACTTATAAAACGTCTACTATTACTGAGAAAGTTGCTTCTTCGCATTAGAAATATAAATTTCCAAGTACCAAATAAACGAACTCGATTCGTGGCAACATATAACTGTCCATTCGAAAACACTGGACCGGCAATATTAGCACAATTTTTAAAAAAAGGTCGTCTTTGAGATTTGTTCATTGTTAAGGGCGGTGCATAACTGATGTCATACTAAATTAACGAATTAAATGTGCGAATATTTTTAAAATAATTTTTTGACTTTGTTTTTATTGAAGTTTAACTTGAAGTTAATGTGTGGTACAATGATTTGAAATAATCGTTTTGACTTAGAGGCGGTAATAGCGCTTTACCCTTATGGCAACAGGAAGTAAATGCGTTCCTATTACCTTAAGTCACTTCAGACTCGAAATGTTTTGCATTGCAAAACCTGCATTGTAAATCCATCATTCCGCAGTCATAACTATTGAAAATTCTTGGAATGGCGTTCAGTGCGCATTTAAATGTAGCTCGCAAACTAATTTCTTTATTTTCTGTATTATTTATACTATTACGTGAGTAATTATTCCTGCTTCTTTGTCTCGTACTTCGACCTGTTAATGTTCTACATCGAGGCATAATGGAAGTAATGACAGTCAATGTTCATAGTACAAAAATATAAATTAAGGCATTTTTTAAAATAAAAGATATAAGATTTTTGAGCAATTACATACCTAACATAGAGTAGGTATTGATAAAAGTTTGCTACGGGAATACTCTATTTTGAGGGATAATGGAAATAAGTGAGAAAACCTCGCTGTGTAAAAATAAGAAAAACAATATAGTGAAATTTTTGAAGAAAAGTTTAGAGAACGTTTAATTTAAACTGGTATTTTGGTTTGATTGCCAAATTTTAGACAACAGTCGTTTAGTTCTGAAACTATGAGCAAGGCCGAAATACATTAGCTGCAAAATCCTTAACAGTATCAACAGTTCAAAAATAGCAATTTTGAAAATGTTGCAAAGCCTCAATAATAAAAATGAATGCACGAATTTCATTTCTTCACGCTCAAGCTAAAAATGGCGAGACAATATTATCGAGAAATTTCTTCACGCTAACTAAATCGCGTGAAAAATTAAATAAAAATGAATTTTCGCTAACTTATAATTGCTTCTAGCTCATTTTCTAGTCATCGTAGCAGGATTTTGTTTTTTTGCCGTAAAACGGGGGGAAACGTTTTTTGAAGTATTTTTCACGAGCTTTCCAACCATACCAAGCTCGAAGCATTAAAATGCATTTTTCGTGTTAAGCGGTTTAAAAAATGAATTAAAACGTAATGTTTCACGCTTACAACAATGAATTTCAACAATGGAAAAGAGATAAAATTAAAATTTTTGAGCTTCACTAACTAAAAAACGCTTATAACTTTTTTCCTAGTGGATTTAGGTTATTGGACCTTGGGCGCCCTGACCCTTTCTTCGTTAGGAGCATTTTTTAAAGACCTTTCCAGCCATATCAAATTCGAAAAAATTGGACCATCCGTTCTCGTAGAGAGAGACATTTAAGACGAAAATGCGTTTTTTATTGATATCTCCTTTAATTAGCGTTTGATTTCAAGAATTTTTATTGATGACACTAAAACTGGGCAATAGCTACTGAACAAAAAAAGAATGAAGGAAATCGGTTCACAAACAGAGGAGGAATCGGTACCGAAAGAAAACGGCTTGCCTATTAATATATAAAGATAAAAAGCTGCTCATTTTGTACTAACCGCATCGTCATTCCAGTGCGATTGAAGCATAAGCTTAAAAATTGAGATCATAAAATTAAAAAGAATTGATAAAATTAATAAATTAATTAGATTATACGAAATTTAAAAAATATTCTAAAATTAGCTACTGATACTCCCTTCCCCCTTAACTCTCACATGTCCATGTCATTAGGAGAAGCATTATTAGTTTTGAATGAAAATGTTACCTTTGTGCGACAGCAGTTAATGTGAAAGCAAACATTGGACAAAGCAATGTGAAGCAGATACGCGTCTTCTTTGCAATGGACGCTTAAGGGCCATTCCGCGAAAAAGTCAACCCTTTGTCCCGCACGTGACGGTTCATATCCTCTCATATATTATAGCCGATGATCGAGTAACCCGCGTGTTTCAACAATGAAACTCGCGCCGCGGCATGATCATTTGATATGTTTTGGTAATGTTTAACATGCAGGGAAAGGCTTTATTGTGACAAGGCTGAACTCGATCCGGTCACTTAAGTTTTACTGGTAAGACCAGGGTAAATTCAGGGGAATGAAGAAACGAAAACAATTAACGCTAATTAAGGGTTCATCCACTGGAGTTATGGTTACAATTTCAAGTATCAAAATACCACCAAACAGGCAATGGCTTCGTTCAAATGCAGAATCAATTTTCACCCGTCATACCTTGACGGGCGACTTTCTACGGGCGACGGGGTATTTCATTAAAAAAGAATAATTTTAAAGGGTAATGACTAAATTTTCATACTCTTGTAATTTGTTAAGCAGAAAAAAATTTGTTAATTTATATTTTCAAGTATAATTTTTAATGATATATATGAGGCGTCACGTGCGGAACCAAATGATCGTTTATTGTGGAATGCCCCTAAACCTCTAGCAACTAAAAATATATTCTCATTGAAAAAGGAGTTCTTTGCAACCCAAAACTACGTGTGTGAAATGTTTTACAAAATAAAGATCCCCATTTAGGTTGGCTCTGTAACAAGACGTCTGACCTTGGTTGAGTTCATTTCTACTTGGGGAGAAAGAAGGTTGGCAAAGCAAACCGACTTTCTTCACACCATTATTGATACGTGGAATCGTTTATTCCTTCGGCCATCGGAGTCCAAGTTAGTGGAGTTAAACTAGATTTGTATTTTCTTGAACTTGTTGCTTATCACAACAATAGTTGCACAGCTCAATAATTTTAGGAAACGTATTAGCTATTGATTTAAACTCTGAATTTAATGCCATTTCTTGTCACTAAACTCGTAAAAAGTACTTGGTGGAATATAAATGATATAACCAATGGTGGCACATCATTAAATTTTCACAATTTAAATTTGTCGAATTTTGATTGTGAAATTTTATTGATGTGCTATTATTGGTTTTTTAAAGTAATGGCGTACACTTAAGTATATATCATTAATTTGAACTAACCAAAAACCCAAGCAGCAGACATAACATCCTAAATATTTTGTAGAAGTTGTACTGTTAGAAAACTAATCAGTTAAAAGTAATATTACGTAAAACCTTGATTTTCTCTAATACTGCGTGTGTGTGTGTTATATAGGTGTTCCAATATTGTCGCCGATGATTGATATTATTTTTCTGAACTACAGTTCAATATGAAGCTATCTCGATTTAAGTTTCAGATAGTTTTTGTGAACAAAATAATTTTCATTAAAACAAACAACAAGCTCAAAATTTTTTAATGAGAAGGAAGTAATTCTGTATCCTAACATTCACGATGCGAATCTGAAGAACGTAGAAAGCGAGGAGGATGAAGAAAATCGCAAGAATGCCCACACATCCAAGCTCATTTATCATAGTGCATTTCTGCGGCTTCGAAAAATGGAATTTTTTGCTCTTCAGCTCTGGAAAGGTTTCTTTTAAGATAAAGAATTCAAAACGATGGGACAGTTCTCGCTGCGCAGTTTGAAGCGTCTGAGTACAAAAATTTCTCCGAACATTTCTTTCTTCTTTTTAATAACCGGCAGTAGTGTCCCGCTAGAACACAACAACTGTTTTTTTTTTTTTTCACTAAACTAATTTTAAACAAAAGTTTCTACAAAGAGCTTCTTTTTTTTCTGTCATTCCACAAAATACATAAATGCAAACATATTAACTTTGTGAAAAGAAAATAAAACATGCATTACAAAACGTTATTAATAAAATCGTAAGTTTTTGAAAAATATGACAAACAAAATGAACTCTCTTTTACTTTTTTATAAGCCTTTTTGACTTGCTTTTAATTTGAATTTGAATTTTAGTTTTAGTTTTTTCCCCTCTTTCCCAATATTTTGCCTTTAGCCGCAAACGTAAACATTAAGAGAAAAATGTATTTCAGAGCAGAAATTTTTAAGTTATTCATTGAGCATTTGTAGAATATTATGGTTCATTTTGAAAGATTATTACACTTGGTGGAAAATTCAGTTAATCTAATTGGCATCACACAGGTTGAACGGTTTAGGAGAAATATTCAACAACACTCAAAATTAAATATTGCCGTCAAACGAAAAAAAGATTTCAGAATTCTGTGAAAGGGCTTCATTTTGATTAATACGCTGGTTTTCCTGTGCAAAACCACCTGATGTAGCAATGTTGTATTCCGTGAGTTAAAAGTTCACCCGGAAGCGTTTTTCGAACCTTTACATTTCTAGGAACAACGGCGCAGGTTTGACAGTTGTGATTGGTTGCATGAGTGATGATGCACTGAAAGAATTATTTATTAGTTTAAATGTTCTCATTTCTCTAGAGCTAATAAATGGAGTCTTCTAAATACTTTGTAGGCAAAATTGTTGCTAAACTCCATGCTATTTTAATTACAATCAATATTCAGCAAATAAATCGCTTGGAGGTCTGCAGTGTGTTAATAAAAGTAGTATTTTAAGAATAAGTCAGCACGAAACTGAAGTTCGAGGAAATTGAATCTGGAGAAAAAACGTTTCCCCCATCGTTAAAACAATAAATGCGAAAATCAGCGTTATTGAACCTCAAGGGGTGTATGCGTGTTTCAGAGTTAGAAGGATTCAATGCGGCAATATTTTGAGTCTCCTTACGCCAAGTGGTAACAAAGCTTCATTGAAATGAATATGAAAATTCAAGGACTAATCATGGGAAAAGGACCGTTTCGTTTCAGCTATTTTATATAATCATTGGGTTTCGGATGAGACCAAATAATCGCATCGTTTATTTGGTCTCAAAATTTGTTAACTGTTTCTGAAATGATTCCCGTAGTGCGTCTGTTGTGATTATACAAAACGAACCAAAACACATGAACCAAAATAAGTATTGATAAGTAAAGGCATATGAAGGAATACTAGCTGGTCGCCGATGGCGGCTAGCGTGTCATAAAACTAAAACAAAGCAAAAATACTTTTTCCAGAACTGTTGGCTTGAAACCTGTTTACACTGAGCTTTGAGCAGGAATTAAAATTGAGGAAGCAAGTCCAATCACTGGCTTAGCAAAAGTTGACCCATAGACCCCAAGTCACGTGACTCAACAAAGACGAATGGTTGACACGTTTTGCGTGAAACAAGCGAAAGAAACCAGATTTATTCCAATGCTTTGCTTTAAAATCTATCATGTGACTTGGGGTCTTTCCTTTACGAATGAAAGTCTTCACTCCCTCCATTTTATATCTTCTCATTGACACTGAGTAAGCACTCGTAGTAACAACATAAGTCAAGCAGAGGAATGTGGGGCAAAGTGAAATGGTGAAATATTTACTCCGCTTTTAGCACCACCTATCTGGTAATATTTTGACTATGTAGTAACACACGTAGTCTATTCTAGTTAAGAAAATTTACCTCTGAAAATTAACGAATATAATAATAAAAGCAATTTTCAAAAACTGATACGCATATTGCAATATTTTGTCGTAAGTAAAAAATTATTTTTGTTGCTACTAAATGATAAAATTCTGGTTATTAACGTTTTAAATATTAATTGAGATCTACTGATGATCGGTGCAGTATTTATTTTTTCAATATTAAGCCTATTTGTGTTTTAAATAATTTGTACAGTTATTTAAGTGCATGCGGGGCAAAGTGAAGTATATCATTTCATTTACTTATTCAATCCTTTATCAAATCACTTACGTATTTATTTATTTATTTATTACTAGCGGTACCCGCATGGCTTTGCCCGTAGTAGAAAATTAAAAGATCGTTTGGTTGGCCAGTATATTTACAAATAATGGATGATGAATTTCTCGCCAATATGCTATGTTCATCGCCTATCCTATGTTATAGTAATTTGTTCGCACCCGTTATGATTATTTACTCGACCACGTTAAGATAATTTGCTCGATAAAATTTCTTAAAATTGGAATAGAAAAAGAACAAAATCGAATTTTCGAAAAATCGATTCGAGGTGCTTAGCCTTATCCTACGAACTAATTTTGTGCTAAATTTCATTAAAATCGGTCTCACAGTCTGAGCACTTTGCGCATGACAGACATCCAGACACAGAGAGACAGAGATCCAGACTTTCAGCTTTTTATTATTAGTAAATATTTCATTTACATTCCTTCATTAAATAAATCTCTTATTTAAAAAAGTGAAAATTTTCCACCTTTTTGGGGGGTACAAAACACGGACAAAATAAAAAATAATGTTTCAGTGCAAGTGTTATAAAATATATTGTTCTTCCATTATGAAACGTAAATTTTGTAGCAAAATTCCAAGTTGTTCTTGTTGGAAAAAAATAAGTGATCTTAGCCATTTTTCTTTTTTTTCACTTTTGCCTCACATTTCCCTACATTACCGACAAATAAAATAGAACATAAGTGTAAGAATACGCATAAATATAGAATTATAATCTAGACTTAGCCAAATTATGGAACTCATTTTAACTAAAATCATGTATGGTTCTTTCAACTGTATTTTAAGTAAATTTATTTGCCGTTATTTGAATTTTTAACGCGATTTCAACTGAATCGATTTGAGATATTGGTATTGATATACTTTTGGATCGATAAAAGTTGTGACACAACTGAGTTGATTTGGGTTGTTGGGGTTGCTATAAATATTTTTAAATGAAAGAAACCTAATGACATCTTCAATATTATTGCATTTATCATTATTTCGTTTTGCTTCTATTGTATGCCATTTCTATAACAACTTTTTTTGTATGTGTGAGCATTGAGTCCAATAATTTGCCCTGCACTATACTTATACAGGGTGATCGGTAAATGTATAGCCAAATTTTGAAGGAAGTTCGCGTGGACAACAACAAGGGAGAATGATGTGAGAACATTTGGTCGCAAATGCAACATTGACGCGCTACATGCACGCAAAGTCAGAAAATGAGGGATGCGCGACAGGTTAAAAGTCATGATAAATTATTACTCGAAAACGGCGTTACACTACATTTTATTTTGTAAGGAAAGTTTAAAGCAGATGAAATTTGCTGGCTACGGTTGCAATACATGCGTTACAATAACTACGCACCGACCGTCACAATACGAGCCATTCTGACAAGCTTGTATCGTACTCTGCGATCTGCGTTATCAGTGCGATCGCGTGGGTTTCAGTTGCAGCCTGAAAATTTCATAAACCGTTTTTAAGCTTCGTAAAAATGTAAAATATACTGTAACATCGTTTTTGTGTAATTATTATAATTATTTTTGACCTGTTGCGCATCTGTCAGTTTCTGGCTTTACGTGCATGTAGTGCGTCAGTGTTGCGTTTGCGACCAAATGTTCCAAAACGATATTTGCCTGTTATCGTTACTCTCAGCCCCTTCATGATTTGGCCACATTTTTTAATCACCCTGTGAAAAGGGTACAGGGTGTTCCAAATTTAAAGATCCATTTTTATGACAACACCAACACATTGACTCCTGTCATAAGTATTTGAAGACACACTCTCCTCAAAATAAAAGAATAGTCATTGTTTCCTGGAAACCGGGTGGTAGAACATATGATGACGTACGTCCAAAGTACCATCAAAAATACGGAAAACAGCCACCGATCTACCAGATCTAACCTCTTTTAACTTCTTCATTTGAGGTCACATGAAATTCCTTGTGTTCAGCGTTACAGTCACAAGTCTGCATCAGCTGTGCGCAAGAACTGTGGAAGCATTCAGTACTGTGGCATACGAATATTGACGTCAGGGTGAACGCTGTGTCACTCACTCTCAAGCGCCCAACTGCGGATGCTACCATTGAACGCTTCTTACTCTGTAGCAGCAACAAGCACAGTTATAGCAGCAACAAGCCTTACAATGACAGCAACAAGCTGCAACTGGAATCTCGCTGCTTACGCCAGAAACCGGGCTTCTCTGCGCCCCTTCTGATTCAAGTATCGCTCGCTCACTTCATCACTTAGGGATAAGGAGAATATGGCGTGAGAGAGCACATGTCCCAACTTTGACCTCCGAGCCTTGAGGTCCTTTTGGTTTAGACGTAAAGAACCGGGTTACTATCACAAAGGTCCGTGGGTCAAACCCCGCCACGGACACATCACTCGCTCTGTCGTCCACTTCCGTACGCCACAAGTAGCAGCATCGCAGCTAGTCATCTAAACAAAAGCATGTGTTGTGTTCCACGGCGGAACGTTAGTTTGGGCGTCACGTGTTGAACTTCATTAAATACCTATGCATATAACAGGGGTGCCCACTTAGGGGGGAGGGGTCATGGCGCAGACTGTGCCATTGAAACTTTTAGGGGTGGTTTTTTTAGGGGTATCTTTTCCGATTTGGGGGCGTAATTTAGGGGGGGTGTGGGCCCTTGCCCTTACGGGAGCACCCCTGTGCATATAATGTGCCTTGTTCTATGGACGTGCTCGTTTTCTTCAATACACATGCTGTTCATGAAAATGGATCGTAATTTTTAGTACACCCTGTATTTTTGGCGAAGAAGAGAGCTAACGCAGTATCTTTCTCTGCAGCACGAACAGCACTGCGCTAGCGAGCAAGAAACTATCGACTCGGATGGCCAAGTGGTGAGCGACCGTGTGTACTTCATCAAGTTGGATGCCGATAATGCCAGCGGCACTGTCGCCTTGGTGCACGCCGTCGCCAACGCGGAGGAGGAGCTACAGCCGGGTGAGTAGTTCCATAATAAAGGCTGTTTATAAATGATGTAACACTTTTTTTCAACGTTTTTGAACCCTTTTCCTTTTTGTCATAATCACACTTCACCTTACCCCATCCGCTCCCCTTGTGTTATGTCAGGCTATACATATTACGTCATCATATTGTTATTAAAAATGTTTTTATTTCGATCACAATGTGTGTTGTCACACTTTGTGCTTCTTCCTTCCACCCCCTTGCTGAAAGCTAGCACTATTTCAGGACCTTCCCCCCCCTCCTCCATTCTTGATTCAGAGTGTGATATCAATTGTAGACGATTTCTGAAGTTAACTTTTGAAATAGTAATGGATAATTTATTTTGTTTTGCAGAAATTATAGCGGCGTAACACTACCGTGGGCAGGTAAACCGCAATATCTTTTTTTCAGATATTTGAAGAACGGCATTTTGGATTCAATAAACAATAAGGAGATGTTGGAATTTGACTTTTTTTCCAGCGGAAACCAAATAAATAAGCTTGTACAATAAAGCTAACTTACAAAAGATGATGAAATGCAAAAAAAATGAAAAATTGCAGTTACTGCCCTTTGACTGCCCACAGCAGAATAATGGGTAGCTAGATCATTGCAATGCATTTGATAAGGATCAGAAGGGGGTGGGGGTTCCCATTTACTATTCTCAAATTTCGGAAGTTGTCCCCAAACAATTTGATGGATGAAGAGTGGACTTTGGCACGCCAACTAAATTATAAGAAAAAGGTCCTAAAATTTAAGGCTTGTTAGGTAACTTCAACTTCTGTAGTTTGACCTCAGTCTCTGATTTGTTTGGTAGTTTGGTAAAAATAGCATTACGTTATATAAAAGCGTTTACATTGATCAAAAGACGGAACACAAGCACCACTAATGAACCAGCTTTCCCTGTGTTGGGGAGAATGGATCGTAGCTGGAACAATTTCCATAGAGGAAAACTACCCGTTTTTGGCTGACTTTTCCAATGTCTTTGTAAACGCGCCCTTAGAGCCCGTTTATATTGAACAAAAAGCCAGCTAGCTCATTGCAATTACTTTGAAACCTTGATAAGAAAAATCCATAAAAAAGGGGAAAACAAAGAGGTCTTTGCCGACATTTTGAACCTTTTCCTCACCACTTGCATATTGGTCGACAGCAGGTTGTAATAAAAACGCGTGCTTTTGGAAATCTCTACTCCCGGTAACAAGCCGAGTCATTGCACTTCCTTTGTAAACGTGCGCTTATCCAACGAACGTGGTATTAAATCTATACTTGTGGTACCATAACGAAAACGACAAGAACGTGATATGTGGCTGTCCTGAAATGATGTCACCTGTGAAGGGGGCAGGCATGAAATTGGGACAGTTTTTGACTAGGAGGAGGGCGGGAGTAACAAGCAGTGAGACTTCACCCTTTCTTTAGATGCAAGTCCAGGTGTTTATGTTGAAAATAGTCCGTACTAGTGGATTGTTTTGCAATCATTGTTTAAAGTAAATGCAGCATCTTCAAGAGTTAAAAGACTTTGCTTTTTTTCCCCCTGGTCTTTATGAGAGAAAAAAAAGTCTTTCACTATTCTTAAGCTCTTCAATGCAATATTGAAAGAAGGAACGGGCTATATTTCTGGTTCTTCTTGTTCATCTTCATTGGTGGACAAAAAGTGAGGACGGCTGCGGATGGAGCAGTAACATTTTTGTTTCCATAATACATTAATTTTCCACGACGAGGATTATCTTTAAAAAAGCAAATGAAACATTTTGCTAATTTCATAACATTTGTTTTGTTTTCTTTACTTCCCGGGGAAAACGTAAAATGCCGGAAATTCATGCATGACAAACTTACGATCCCGGTGAAATTTATATTATTAGTCTACAGAAAAACCGGGACCTGATGAGAAGAACGTGAAATGCGGGGGAAACTTTGATTCAAGGGACGTCAAATCGGAGTTTCACTGAAAATGTAACAAAAAAAAAAAAAAAAAAATTACATCCAAGAAATCACACATCACACAGTGTTATTTCTTAGGAAAAAGATATTTGTTTATTACACGTTTTGAAATGAATTATAAAGAGCTGTTACGTAAAATTGATAAAATGTCTGTTTTTTCCGCGAAATGCCGCTTAACATATTTAATTCATAAAAAATTAAAAGCAACTAGTAACACGAATTCGTGAAAGTGCGTTCACACCCAAATAAATGTACATTATTTCTAAAAGTGTGGAAAAATTATTTTTGTTTTTAAGTATATGAAACTAAATCGAGACATTGATCTCTAGGGATGTCAACTCTCGGGTGAAAAAAGGAATAAATTGCAGAGTTTCAAATTAATTCTACTTTGCTATGTTTAAAAGAAACACGCTAATTGTATAATAATTGTGAAAATAATTGCCGTTAAAGTACCATGAAAAGTGTTTCGCCATTTTTGTCATGAGGTCTCTAATCGATGGACCTTGGTTCTGTCAGCGTAATACATCTAGGAATTTCCGGCGAAAAGGAACGCTTATTTTTAGTTCTTTTCGAAAATTAATCGATAGAATTTGTTTCGATATCGTTGTTTTAAGGGTCAAAGGTTTTACTTGGTCTGAAATTTAGAATAAAGGGTCAATTTAAGCAAATTAACCTGTCTTTATATTTGAAATATACTATAGAATTACTTGTAACAACCACCAGAAAAAAAATCTATTAAAAAAATAATAATAATTCTGCGACTTACTGTTTAACTGTTAACCTCAAAAGGTGAAATAAGAACCTACGTTTGTGGGTAAAAAATCAACGTAAGTTCAAAAATGGCAAATAACAATTCGTACATGCGTTTCGAAGTTCATCGAATGCTTTTTTTTATTTCAAAAAGACTTGAACTAAGGTCATTCAAGTAAACATTTACTGAAGTTACTTTTCATTCACCAGTTCGCATCTTTATGCGTGGACAAAAAAGCTCCGTGTTTGCGCCGAAACACGTGCATGCAATTGTTATCCCTATTTGTGCGTTCACCACTAATTTTTTTTTCTTCTTTTTTAATTCAATATGTGAAAGCAAAAGCAAAGAATTGAAAATAATCCTTCTTTTAAGCGCGTCCCGTATTCAAGGGAAAACATATCGAAATGTGCCCCTACCCGCTTAAAAACTGAAACATTTTCCTTCTTTGACCGTATAAAAGAACTGAAATTAACCACATTCTCCTTCCCCTCCCCGCAAAATTTAGCCATATAACCCTTTCCTTCTAGCAGAATCAATTTTCTTCAAAATTGGCGGGGAATTTTAAATGTTTCGCGAAATTTTCGCAGGAACACTCACAATATATTTTTCGGGGGCCACTTTTGGCATAAGGTGACTTAACTCACATCACAGAGTCTGAGACACAAAAGAAATGTATATGTGAATCTTCCAGAGTACTGAAAATAGAAAACGCAAGAAAAGTAGTCAGTTTTAGAAAAATTCCCTAAATTTTAAATTAAACTTCTCCGCTTCTATTAAAGTTACAGCAGAAATAAAAACATCTTTTGAAAGGCTATTTTGTTTTCGTTAACTTAGTAGCTGAAGATCCTGTTCCAGAGTAAATAATTTGTGGACGATTTTTAAGAAAAACTGAAAAAGTGCCCCTTAAATCCTAGAAGACGCCATAAGCTCCATCACCATCACAAACCCATCATTTCGAAATGTTCTAGTGGTTGGACAAAGGGTAAGGGAAACTAGGGATCTTTGACCCATAGGGAAACTTGACCCATGAGGATTTTTTTCCATGAAAAGGATAATTCGCACATAATTCGAAATAAGCACAAATCACAAAAAATAATGCAGATATTTGTTTTGTGGTTAACAAAGAACCTCTATGTCAATGAACAAATAAAGACCTCTTCGATTGTACCATTTGTTTTCTGCCACCGGTCGAACTTCTTCATATACGTTTTAGATCAGACGCGTGGACGAAATCGCACCCGATTCGCTCATCTGATATCAAATTCATCACTTGAACGATTCATAATCAGTATCAAAGTCAATCCAGTGTCATGCGAGAATCGGACAAAAAGTCTCAATTGGGTCTGATCCACACTTTTGCACACAGTAAGTTTTTGCACAGTTCGAACTACTCAGCTTTATGCTTTGATAAAGGCGCCATTCCACAGAAAAGTTGCCATTTTGCCCAACGCGTGACAGCTGATATAGTTTGCTGAAAAATTATAATTTAAAAATTTAGAAGCAAAAACTTTTGCTTAAGAGATCATTCATACGTTTGTGATTTCTTAAGCAAAAAACTCTGTTCATAACCTTTTCGAATTATTATTTTTTATCGAATTACATTAGCTGTTACACATTGGACAAAATATATGGTTTTATGTATCGTCGCCTTAGAGCAATTGTAAAATATCTTAGTGTTATTTCTGGGTTTAGATATCTTATTGTTGCTCTGAGGCGACGATAGACAATGTCCATTTTCTTTGGAATGCCTCAAAAGGGTTGATCCCTAAGCACGTATCTGCAATTTTTGCGCAATTTATGTTTTGGTTACATTGATTTTCCCATTAAAGTTACTAAATGATTTTATCTATTCTTTCCCTGGATCAAGCCCCGTGAAGATAAAAACTTTTCCATCAATTTAAGTTCAACTACATGGGAAAGAAACATTGCTAAATTAATTTATGTAGTACCAGAAGAAATTAAGCGAGTGTTCCATCTTTATATAATAACATCTAAAATCAAAGTATTGACCAACTCTGAGGTGAAATGATAAATGATCGATTAATCTTTAATATCGAACGAGCCGCGTCCTTGCGTAAATTGTCATTTTTCGGGAGTAATCGCCGTGGATTCTATATTGAGCTGATGGAATGTGTAGCGTAGTGAAATAATGGTCTTTAACCCACTCCATAAGGTGAATGTGGGTCACAGTTTTTTTTTTTTTTTTTTTTTCTCGTGAGCATTATTAACACATTTTACGGTCAAACATTGAGTTTTTTTTTTTTTTTTTTCACAGGAAAATTCCTCTGTTGCGATGAAAATGGAGACTAAATTTTGAGAACCATCTCAATTTAGACGATTGCATTGTGGTTACGATGAAAATGATGCGTTAATAGCAGAACTAGATGGCGACCATAATGATGTGATGAAAATTAGTGGACAAGCTTAGGAAGTTTTAAGTGGTTTATGCCGAGAATGCTGAAAGATGGAAATTTTTAATAAAAAAGAAACAAGTGTGACACGTTTATTTTTTGCAGAAATTAAGTGCAGGGGGAAACCAAGTCACGACCATAGAGTTAATATAAACACTAGAGTGCGTGCTCCTTTATCCTCAAAGTATGAACGGGCTACCAACGTGAGGAAAAAGCAGTGGTCAAAAAAGAGGCGACCTCCATTGTTGGCGTTTTTTTCGTCACACCATGAAGAAGTTAAATTACGTGTTTAACTAAGTTTGTGTACTTGGCTGAAATTTAGATCGATCGACGATAATGATCAAAACCGCGTTCGTTCGGACAGCCTAAAATGATCATTGTGCGCGATCTAGTTCTATTGTTACTTCATACTTGTGATGTGCAAACATTGTTCGCATGGGCATTGGCACTCTCCTCCGCGATTTTTCAACTTGCTCTTCTCCAGGGCCAACGGTGTCCTGCCCACGCCCCACAAGAGGATTCATAGCTCTGACTGCTTAACTGAAGGTTTTAGGTGCTCTTTGAGTCGACCGCCCTGTCTCCTACGATATTCGAATTCTGTTTTAGATATTAGAGACATTTTGGTGAATTTATCCCTTTTGTTCTGCCGTGAGAAAGTAAAGCGCAGTAGGTAACTCTCTTTCTCTCGCTTTTTCGTGTTGTTAGTATAGAATTCAAAACGAATTTCTTCAAGTAACTCAACAATTAATTCTGCTGGTCCTGACCTTTACCTTCCCAGAGCAGTAGGGTCTGGTGGGGGAAAGTGGTCAATGGGGTAAAGTGGTCATACTGGTCATACGTCAAATAAATGGTTATAGCTTGGAAATAAATGTTCGAATGAATGTGAAAATTATATTTTAGAGTAGGGCAGTTAGAAACTACATTTTGAATACAAAATTTCACAACTGGCAAAATTTTATTTGGCAGAAAATATATTCTGCGTGAATATGAAAATTTTTTAAATCTAAACACCTTTTTTAACTTCCTTGGGAAATTTTGTTTGTTAGAATTATGACCAGATTGACTGCACAGGAAGCTTCTTACAAGTCTCAAGAACTCTTACTCATTAGCAGTTAGCTGAATCTATATTAGATAATGTTTTAGCACAATTTAAGTAAGATGGGGTAAAGTGGTCATAATATTAGGCTTAACGAATATTGTTCTTCTAATGTCACTTAATCTTTAAGTAGAAGGCAGATACAAATTAAATATTAATTTTACTTAATATGTATTGTTTTTAGAGTAAAGGGGTTGAATATACGAGTATATGCGTATATATACGCATATATACCCGTGCAGCCACGTACATATACGTATTCGCATAAATGCACCAATAAATACTTATATGGGTAGTCTGCAAGTATTTTTTATCCATACAGCTATACATTCTACTATACACGTATATGCTCGCTTATACTCGTATATATACGAACACTTATATACTCAGGTAGACATTTATATACAAGCATAAGAAATACAAGTATACATTGTGAGTTTAAACTCTTGAGCAAATTATTAAAAGGTGTTAGAGGGGAGGATAAGAAGTAAGAATCATAAGGAACATATGGTCACAAACACAATGTTGACGCGTTACATGCACACAAAGCCAGAAACTGATGGATGCAAAAAAGGTCACAAATTTATTACACAAAGACAATTTTATACAACATTTTAGGTGTTTAGAAAGTTTTAAAGCGATTGATGAAATTTGTGGCCTGCAGCTGTAATACATGCGTCGCATTCACAGATCACTCATTGCAATAACGAGACTTTTGGAAAACTTTCATCAGCCGCTGCGCCTTTGTTGCGATGCGTGTATTAGAGCTACTACAGGCCGTAACTTTTAACAACTGTTCTAAATATTTCTTAAAAACTAAAATATTAGGTAAAATCATCTTTGTGCATTAAATTTGTGCCCTGTTTTGCATCCATCAGTTTCTGGCTTTGTGTGCATGTAGCGCGTCAGTGGTTATAACTTCCTTATGATTCTTTGCTTCCTATCCTCCCCTCTCACGGCCCTTTGATTTTTGCCCAAGAGCTTAGATTCACTCTGTAGGCCGACATGTATATAAGCGTATATTCTCGTGTATACATACATGTACTGGTGTATACACGTAAATGTAATCATGTCTATACAGGTATATAATCGTGTTTACACGTATACATGCGTATATGTATCGTGCTTCCATATTATATATAGGTGAGTAGACACGTACAAAGACGCACTGGGTGTATCCACGAATTAACTCGTGTATACTCGTATATGTATTTATGTACACTTATATATGCGTATATAAATCTACTATACACGTATATACTCAAGTATGTACGCATGTTCTCGAGATACAAGTGCATACGCGCATATGACGTTCGTTTGTACGCGTATATACTCGTATATATACGTGAAACGTATATACACGTGACACGTATGTACTCGTGTAGACGGTATACACTCCAGTAGGTAATTACGTATACATGCTTATATACTCGTATATACACGTATATACTTGAGTAGGCACGTGCATGCATGTATCTGATGCATACATGTATCGACTCATATAGGAACGTGTTTACTCGTGTATAACACGACACGTAAATATTCGTGTGTACACGCATGTGCTTGTGAATATACTTGGAACTACAAAAACAACCGAAATATGCAAGTATTAGGGTTATTTATAACGGTTTTGCATCTAGTTTTAACTTTGACCACTTTACCCCATGCTATGACCACTTTCCACCACCCCATGGGGTAAAGTGGTCATAAAAACATAGGGAAAAGAAAGTGCTATAAAACTACTAAAATTAATATTTTTCTTTCTAAAATTCAATATATCGTGTTCTTTAATAACACAATGTAAAATAGCAACAAAAAAAGTTGAGGTGTTTAAAGAATTTATTGTATTTATTATCCACCTAAGTTGAAAGCCTACGATTTTATGATCACTTTACCCCACCAGACCCAATTGAGTGACTTACGAGATTGCTTATTGATTTTATTTTTCCCAATCAGAAGCCATCGATGCACATTCGTGGTGGAGTGAACTACGTTCCTATTAAAAATGGATGAACCAACAGGGCGGAAAGATATCAGATTAGAATATTTGTAGTCAAAAATTACCCCGAAATTATTTAGATTGCAGTGCTGGTAAAAAAAAAAAAAAATGCATCACCCTCGCATTCTCACAAAAATGGGATTTGGTGAGAAGTTTTGGTCGACCGATTAACGATGAATGTATGTGAAATTCTGCAAAACTTATGAAGTAAACATTTAACAGCAGGAATCCGATAAATGTTTACGTAGATCGGGACTGTTTCCGGGCCAAGGCAAATTGCTGACCCCATGCTCCTTTTTCCATTTCTGAACCTGCGTGTGATTTTAGAGAAAACGATGTGTGCATCACATGACTTCCTTTTACTCCAATTTAATGTCATTTTCTCATTATTGGCAGTTTTAATGTGATTCAATAGTTTACTCTCTAAATATCAACAACAGTGGCCAAATTAAAAACAGATTTTAAAAAATATTTGTCGCCAAGTTTGCGACAAAACGTGGCGACCAAAAGACTGGCGATGTATCGCCAAGTGTCCGCCAAATTATAACACCACTTGAGATTACATCAAAATTAAAATTAACAATGATTTCCCTCCAAAAAGGGGCAAAAGACTCCCTTTGGAGCATCCGAATGCAACCAAAAAGAAAGGTGCACAACTAGACCCCACTAGGAGTCTACGTACCAAACTTCAACTTTCTAGGGCATTCCGCTCTTGAGTTATGCGACATACATACGCACATCCGTACATACAGACGTCACAAGAAAACTCGTTGTAATTAATTCGGGAATCGTCATTATGGATATTTCGCGTGTCTATACGTTCTTAGGCACTTATCCACGTGTGGTCGAGTCGAAAAAAAAAACTCAACATTCATTCGGGGGTGAGCAAAATGGAAATTAAGGTCGAGTTTTGAGTGAAAATCTTTACGCGAGTACAATATTTCCTTTTTTGTAAAAGGAAGTAAAAATTACTTCCCTCGCTGAAAATCTTTTCGCGAGTACAATATTTCCTTTTTTGTAAAAGGAAGTAAAAATTACTTATCCCCATGTCAATTTAAGTCTAATGGCTGGATAAAGGTTTTTAAATTGTTACTTACCAGTTTTGCCCTATGGCACGGAGGCGCGAGTGATGCATTTTTTTTTTACCACCACTGTACAAACATTATAGATGTATCCTTTCCTCTGAACAGAGCAAATGCTTGAATGTAAAATAATGTTAACGATTACAAAAAATATGTTTTTTTTTTTTTTTTTCTCCCCACACAGCTGATGATTCTCCATTGAAGGAATTCATCGACAGAACGAAAGATATGTCCCCGGAAGAAAGAGGACAGGAACTCGAAATGGACGAGGTAAAAAAAATTGAAATTTCTATTTTTTAAATTTCGACACCGTTTAATCTATTGTTTTGGGTTCGGTAGCAACGAGTCACGTGAAATAAGAGAACGTAAATTAGCAAACATATGTATGCTTGTATGTTATTATCCCAAGCACAAGAACGACCGGGCCGGGGGTTACTGGTCACGTCAGGTATAAAAATGTTCAGAATTTTCCAAGGCACTCATCTATCTGTTTCATCTTTATAATTTTATAATTAACTGTAATATTAAATTGTTCTAATGTTATTTTATTATTTGTATTTTGGATATATATATATATATATATATATATCGTAGGTAGAATCACTTCTTTATCAGGGTTCGTACGCCCTTGAAAAACCTTGAAAAGTGCTTGAAAAAAAAAGTTCATTTTCAAGTGCTTGAAAACCTTGAAAAAGTTTCTTAGTGCTTAAATTCTCTCAAGAATCAACGAATTGTGCTTAGAAGTTTTAAAAAAGTATTTCACCAATGCAATTTTCTGAACATGTGTTCAGTATGCAACATCGCGAAAAATTGCTTCCGTGTTTGGGATTTCAATCCTTTTGCATCTTGTAAATATTTTGATGTTTTTTACAACCGAAAGATATTTTGACATATGGTACCTTAGATTAGTTTTTTTTTGTTTAATTTCATTAATTAACAAAGATATTAATTTGGAAACCATGACAACATTGAACTTACTCGGGTTTCGCGGAAAATTGCTCTTGTGTTTGAGATTTCAATCTTTTTGCATCCTGCAAATATTTAAATATTTTGGCTAATCAAATGTTAGTTTCGCATATGCTACCTTAGATTAGTATATTTTTTGTTTAATTTTAATAAAAAACAAATAAATTTATTTCATGGGGAAACATGCCACGTCGAACAAACTCAGACTTTGCGAAAAATTGCTTCTCGTGTTTGAAATTTCAATCTTTTTGCATCTTGCAAATATTTAAACATATTCTCTAATCGGATGTTATTTTCATATTTGCTACCGTAGATTAGCATATTTTATGTTTAATTTCAGTAAAATATAAGTTTATTTTATGGGAAACATGACAACATTAAACTTAATTCGCGAAAATTTGCTTCCCTTGTTTGAGATTTCAATCCTTTTGTATTTGTAAATATTTTTATATTTTTGGTAATTAGTAGTTATTTTGACACTGCTACATCAGATTAGCTTATTTTATTTTTTATTTTAATAACTAAAGAGTTAAAGAATTTATTACCTTGGTCTTGTTTAATTATTTGCTTATTTATTTTTGCAATTTTGAATGATTATCTTTACCTAATTTTTGGTCATAACAGATTTTTAAAAAAAATTTAAATTTCAGCAGTTGAGCACCTAACAAATTAACTTAAAGTTTGTATTTTAAATATAAAGTTATTTATATAATTTTATTTATAAGTACATCATTTTTTTATGTCTGCTAAAATAAATAAGGTGTATAACAGGGGTGGTTGTGTTATGATTATTCACTTGAAATCGTGTAGTGTTCGTTTTTATACTTTTACCTCCCTATATCTCCAATTTTCCCCTTTTCCCAAGGCCGTATCCAGAAATTATTTTCGGGAGGGGCCCGGATTAGCACATTGCCCTAACACACACACACACACATATAGTATACATAGACACACCAAACTCATAAAAATGTTAACATAGAAGACTTTTTGTCTCTATTTTTAATAATTCCACTGTTTGGACTGTTGTTATTTTATTTTAATTTCTTATTATTTTTCTTATTCACCTTGTAGTGGTAAGGATAACAGGAGAGTGTCCCTTAGTGTCGGATGTAGAACATCCATAATTTCAGGGGGTCCGGGAGTTTTTCCCCGGAGAAACAAAATAAAAATTGCTTGCTCGACAAATAAAGGAAATTAATGGACAGAGAGGAAAAACGAGAGAGGAGAAAAGAGAAGCACCCAGTCATCTGCTCATATCGGCTTTTAGTGAAGTTTGTTTTTGATCACTAACCCTACTCCCCCCCCCCTTTTTTTTTTTCATTTAAGTACTACAGTAATTAAGACCTACAGTATGAAAATTCTACAAAAGAGTTTAAAAGAAATGGTGTAGACATTCAGAAAATAAGAACAGAAGAGTAATATTCTGGCCATTTGGACAATTCATACTTTATTTTCTTGATAAGATACAAAATTGAAGAACTTTTCAAGGAATTTCAAAAACTTAAATAATTTTCAAAGACTCTCGAACAGTTGAAATTATTTGAAGCTCTTTATTTACACTTTTCAGAAGTTGATTGTACAGTCTTACAAAATGATTATAACTTTGTAAGACACACCCGTTTTAAGCTAAAAAATAAATGCAACGAAATATTTATCGAAACAAACTTTTTTTTTCAATCACAAGTAGTGCAGAAAATGAAAGAGAGTAGAGTAAGTGTTATTTTTTTTCTCATACTTAAGGTATTGACAGTATGCAGTAGAGGTAAGAAAAAAAAACAAGCAATAACAAAAGAACTTCCATGATGCTGAATTCGGCACTAAATAAATGCAAGACATGAAACATATCAGTCACAAAAATGATCTTGAAAATTATGCTACAAAAACGCGAGAATCGTGATTTTTGCATTTTTTACTCAGGATGTATCAAGGAGCTGAATTTGGCACATCTTGGTAACAAGATACTCGCCTAATCGGAAAATAGGGGCCCAGCCTTTGGGGAGTCCCCAGATCGAAATCAGTACAATGTAAGTTTTATAAGAGTTATAGGGGGAGGAGGGCAGGATCGTGCACAGAGGGGAGAAAGGACACCTGTTGGCCCGGGCCCGAGCTTAAATGGGACCCAATATTTTTAAACCTGGGGTTGAAAATATGGGTAAACAATATGGAGGGGGCCCAAAAAAGACATTTGAGACAGCCCCAAAATTTCTGTGCACGCCCCTGGAGGAGGAAGTGCACAGAAGTCAGTTTGGTAGACTTGAAAAACAACGAACTGACAAAGGGCCTGCCTTAACGCTGGACTGCCCTGAATTGAATTGGGAAAGAGAGCAGGAAGTCCTAATTAAAGGTCTAAATTTCAAGTGTGCCTTGCGGCTTAATGAGCACTAGAACTGCTTTTTCTGTATTTCTTCAAAATATTATAAATTTTGAATAGTAGCAAAATTAAGAATAAAAAAAACTTTGTTATTTTCCTTTTTTGACATTAGGAATTAAAAAAAATAAATAAATAAATAATAAAAAAACCCCTTCTGTTTTACGGTACAAAACATTTTGGGTTTCGGGGGGGGGGGGGCCGTCAGGCCCCCCCTCTGGATACGGCCCTGCCTTTTCCGCAAATGTTCAAAATTACTACTTTATTAAGGTTGTGGGTACTTGGAGCTTACTGAAAGAGGCTTTAATCAGCAAAGGGGCAGATAGCTTAAGGAGGGTCATTCATCTTCATTTGGATCTAATAAATTGACCAGTACCAGCCTAGCTAGGCCCAGTACCTGTTGCTGGTTATCAACAGGCACTGGGCATTGTATTTCTATGCAGAATATTTTGACTTAATAAACTATTTTATGAATTGTATGCATAGCAAAAGTTATTGTTGTACATATGTATATTCAAGTAATAGGGGGCTTAGTTTTAAAAATTATTCCCCCTCCCCTCGCCCCATTTTGCTCTTTGAAACTTTCACGTAATTTTTTATGAACTCACAATTACACCTGAATATTATTGCCTTTCTAAATTTAAATTCTAATTTCAACAATAACCCATTTTTTCCCAAAATAAAACTACTTTTGTCATAATATATGTCAACTTCTTGTGAATCTTTTCAATTTCGAAATATGGCTCTATAAATCTGAACTTGCTTATTTATTGTCTATTGCAAGTTAATCAATGAAAGCTGAATAGGCTCAAGTTTGCATTCAGAGTATTTATCACTGCTTAAGCTGCTTTTGTATATTTTGAGGTGTAGAGACTGTGGACTTTCATAAACTTTTCTTGCTTCCTAATTTTTAAATTTACTCGAGGACAGTTGAAATGCCTTATTGGCTGAACAGCTAATAAATACATACGAATAATTGATTTGCATACTTATAAATGATTTGCAAACCTGATATTTTTAGAACTTAATAGTGCAAACTGAAATAACTTTCTGGGTAGTGTTTTTGTCCTAACCGCCCTTATAGTGTAATAAACCACTGTATAGATATTGGAAATAAATGTTGAAACTGGGGGGAGGGGGGTGACTTCAAAAACTCCTCTCTGGCAATGCCATTGAACTTGAGTATTTTAGTTTCTTCCCATAAAAGTTAAAAGCACTTATGAAAGTTTTTTTTTATAAAGTATTAATTTGCTGATTCTAGAAAATATACAAACCTCTGACTGCTGCAACCTTTGAAAAACCTCAAAATTAAACCTCTTGGTATCTGCTTCTCTTTATGACCAAACTTTTCAAACATTTTCAGAAAAACTTTCAACGCAGTAGATCTTTCATCAAAACGTCTCTCGTTGTAGAAAAAGCAATTTTGTTTTCCTATACTTTTTTGTATTATTGCCTTATTTCTATGTGTTTGTAGTAAATGAAATCTGCATAAAATAGTTTTAGTACAAATTTATGATATTGCCTTGAAAACAAATTTTTTTACCTTGAAAAGTACTTGAAAAGTGCTTGAATTTTTTTCTGCCTAAAGGGTATGAACCCTGTTTATGCTACAGCCATTTACTAATTTGTTGCTTCCGTTTCAGACTCTGTGTTGTGTCCACGAGACAATGGCAAAGGAAGGCCAAACAGAAGTGAGTATTCGAAGCCCATTGCTTTCGTGATACGTTTTATGTGTTGCCTGAAATTAAATGTCGACTGAAATTCCTTTTCCATATTACTGTACAAGTGTAAGTGAAGTCAGCGCTGTTTTCGAATCTTATTCTTATGTGCCGTAATTTTTGGTACAAGAACTTCGTTGTTTTACGAGCTGCAGGAAATAAAAGTTACGAAGTGTTGATAAAAGTAAAACTTACATGCTACGCAGATATTACAACCGTTTATGTGCAGAAAAAATGTTGGGGAAGAGTGGCGACAGTGAGCCACGAAAATTCAATTACATTCTGTCATTTTAGGAGGATGAAGAAACGAAAAAGTGGTCAACAATGAACGCAATCTACTGGAGTTTAGTGTTCATCCACTGGAGTGAGGGTTAAAATTTCAACTATCGAAATATCGCCAAACAGGCAATGACTTCGTTCAAATGTTGAAGCAATATCACCCGTCATACCTTGACGGGCGATTTTCTAGTAGGTAATGTAAAAGTGAATCTGGAACTAATTACATATTCACACAAACGAAAAAAAAAATTAATCTCACAATTTTGTTTCGTTTCACTGTTCCCCTGTAATTGGAAACACTGAGACACTTTTTTTTTTTTTTTTTTGAATTAGCAAATTTTGAAAGAATCTAAATTTACCTGGAAAACTATGAATGATTGTTGCCGTTTGATTTTGGTATCGGTTATTTCCTTTGCCAAAGTAAATTTCATGTCGTCTTGCATGCCCAAAAGTGACATGCAGCGTACACTCTAAAAGCAACAATTTCAAAAATGACGAAAAAGTACTCAAACTTGAACATTTCGGTTGTCAAAATGGCTCCAACAACGTAGTATTCAAATTTGAAACATTCAAATATTCATCAAATACTCAAATCAACATGTATGCTTATTTTTGAGATATTTGTGCTCATTTTTAAATGTGTAATAATTTTAAAACTGAGTATTATATACTCATTTCTGAGTATGAAATAATTCAGCACACTATTTGAAAACATGGGTATTCATATTTGAAACGAAAGGTTTCAAGGAAATTTGAAAGCATGAATGTGCTCATTTTTGAAAACTTCATTTTTCTCAGTGTATTTGTTTGCGCCTGAGTCTGAGAGAGAATGGTTTACATGGTTCTGGATTAGTAAAATGGTTTATGAAAGTGTCATCTTGTGATGTAGCATTTGATAAGGATGGAGTACTTTTATCGTCTGCCTTTGTCTATTACTAGTACAACACAGTCATCCCATCTGTTTCAGAAAATCTCCAAAATAGCCTATTTGACTTCCTTTTTTCTCAGCATGTTGAAATTTTGATAAGTGGATAAATATTATTATCTTAGCTTGGCGTCAAAATCGAATCATGTACCTTTAGAGGTCTGCTTTTGACCAATTTTTGTCTGAATCCGTGCAATACTTCTTGGCATATAGCAGTTGAGTATAACAAAGGAAACTTTAGGTTGCTTTACCCCGTGGAGAATAAATCTCCCAAAAAACTCAGCCTTGATTCACATGAGGGTACAAATGTGTATCATCAAACTTTGCTTGATTTCATGCAGTAGTTTATGAGCTAGAGTAGCCACAAGAAATGTTCACACACATACAGACCCGCGGACATTTTTCCAAAACTGTTCAAAATGGATTCATAATTCCCAGGGCCGTCCGAAAGAGGGGGCGAGCGGGGGGGGGGGGGCGAAAATCGCCCCAGGAGTCCCGAAATGAGGGGGTGCCGTATATCGCCCCTCGCTTCGTGAACCATAGATGCACAAAACAGAGAATCATCGCAATAATTCTCTATTTTTTCCTATAGCACGAAAATGTTCCTCTTTCCCGGTGTCCAAAATGTTCGTTTCCTTTGCATCATTGAAGCAGATGCAAATTCTGAGAATATAACTGTTTTGAATCAAACAAAAGTTTCAGAAGGGGGGGCACATTGAAAAAAAAAAGAAGAAATTTTGATCTGATAAGAAGGAATTACGGTCAAAATTTTGAAAGTTAAAACGTTAGTTTTAAAAAAGCAATTTTAGTCTTTCTTTGCAGATGCTACGGGGAAAAAAGATAAAGGGGTCTCAGAGGAAATTTCTAGAAATTGAAACCTTAAAAACGCGATCATAGGCCTTGTTTATTGACATTAGGGTAAGGGATGGTGCTCAGGGACTGTTCTCGATCGATTTTTTAAAAAAAATAGATTGAAATCAATTCCTTCTTCCTCGGCAAGTTTTCGAAATTGAAGTTTCAAAAACGTAATTTACACAAACTTTGTAGATTTTATGGAAAGGAGTTTTTCCCAGGAAACATTTTCAAAATTATGTTCCAAAAAACTTAAACAACGTTTCATGTTCAGGGGCTGTTCCACTTAAGTTTTTTTAGATTCGTTTAAAAAACCCATTGTTTGTGCTATTAAAAAAAGCCGGTATGGGAGTCCTTGCTTGAATAATTTTCTGAAATTCAAGTCCTTGAAAATGCGATTTTACTGCCATATATAGTATCATTAGGGCCAGTAATTTTTCGAAATTAAAGCTTCAAAAACACAATCCTGAGCGATTTTCAATGTTGCTAAGTATTTGGGGGGCTTTACCCTGGAAATTTCGCGAAATAAAATTGAGATCTGGAAGCAAAATTTCAAAAGCTTCATAATATTTCCGGAGGGTTGGGGGGGGGGTGTATATGTAAAATTATTACATATAACAAATATTAGAAACAGATTCATTACTTGCGTTTTAATTTGTATCATCAAAACGCCCTCTGATTGTTTTGTTCATTGATATTTATGAAAGCGCAAGTATGACATGTTCACGGGTATGATGCACCCTGATGGTATAACTAACTTGACTTTTCTGTGTGTATGGGGGGGGGGGGCAGGAAACTTTCGCCCGAAATTCGATTTCTTCTGCTATATATTAGATTTAGAAAAAGTACTAATGTTTTAGGGCTGAAATCCTTCATTGTGAGAACTTGTTGTCAGAGACAAGTTCAAATTTTCTTTAAAATCGTCTTAAACTATTCCTGTCTTTAAAAAAATGTTGTGATACAGGTTAATTTTCTAGTTTTTGGAATGATCTAAATAGATTAAATACTAATCTAAGTCTTTCATTCTTGTAGATCTTTCATTCACTGGGAACAACAGCATTTAGTTGCAATACCGATAACTACGAAAATGTCTCTCAAAATATTTTCACGTGGTAGATTTTTGAACTTTCAGCCCGCAAAACTCCCGACATTACACTCACGAAAATTACGGATCGCAAAGAAAGGTGCTTTTAATGCGTGTTTAGTCACTCGGTCAGAAGTTATTTTTTGCACATATACTCAACTGCTAATGTACAAAACAAATAAAAGAACAATAAAAGCAGCAGTTTCCTTTGATTTTCAGAAAACATAAAGTTCCTGAACACCCCTCGATCTAAAAATCTACGTATTCTGCATTAACAGAAACAATTGGTATCATAGCCTAAATATGCATGCTTAATGGGGTTGTTTCCGAAATTTTAAAAGTATTTCTTTTTGGAAGAGCATGCTTTAACCATTTTTTAAATAATTTGACAGAGTTTAATGTTTTTTAGCAATTATTTTAAACGGTGCAATTTAATTTTTAAGCTTCTGCACATGACGTCACAAGTGATGAAATGCCATTCACTGATGCCTTTACCTCAGAAAGCAATATTTAATTCGCTTTTTAATTATCATATCGTGGAAACGTGGTAGACGGCAGGCGTAAGCGTTAAGCGCTCCAGTCGAGTAACGTGCCAAAGTACATCCCTTGTGACGTCATAAAGACCTCGCTTTATTTTCAAAATCGAACATTAAAATAAAATGTATCAAAAACTAAACGCTGGAAAAATGAAAGTTTTCCCTTGCTCCGTGTTTTTTTTTTTTTTTTTTTTTTTTTCTTTTTGTGCTTATTCTATCAATTTCAGTGATTAAAAATAGTACTTTTGACTGAAAAAAAAGCAACCCCATTTGAGACAGTGAGAAGCAAAGGGATGTAAGTGGCAAAATTAAAAACTTGGAGATAACCAGTACAAATATAGGGGAACCTCTCCTCTGTCTTGTAGCGAGAGAGATGATACTAGTAGTCCTGGTAGTTGCCGCTGTACAGCATGATTTAAAAAAAAAATTTCAATGAAACTCTATCTAGAATGTTATCTTTAAACGCGTTTTACTCAAAACTTGGAAAATGTCCACTTACATCCCTTTGCTTCTTACTGCCTCATCTGTCTTTCGTAGAGTTAAAAAATAAAATTTATAAATGCAATTAATATTTACCAAAGTAGTTTTAAGCACGAAACCATTTTTATAATTTTGGAAGAGTAAGAGAGTGATGCACGGTCGTAAACATTCTATAATTTTTTTTAAGGGAAATATAAGTCATCAGAGTAACCAATCAGATGTCAGATAGCAGAGAATTTTCAGTAAAGAAAACCTTTGTAGCGAATTTGCTTAGAAACAATCTTTTTTTTCCCGGGTTATTTATTGTTTGGTCTACCCCAGAAAATGAATTTCAGCTGTTCGTCAGTAAATCTGAAAAAGAACAAGACATCAACTACGATCAAGTGAGAACAGTACTCAATTCGTGAGTGCTCAAAAAAAGAAAAAAAACTTATTTGTTAGACTCGTAGTATTAGGGCGAAATTGTTTGGGAAATGCATTGTCCAGATTATATGCAATTGTATATTTTATCTTTTGACGTTAGTGCATATAAATGCATAAAAACGGCCTTTTTCGACAATAAATGCTTAATATGGTGGTTTTTACTTGCTTTAAGTTTCTTTCTTTTTTACTTTATACAGGTTCTGCAGAAATTGTGAAGATATTTTAATCTTTAGAAATGATGTTAAAAGAAAAAAGACGACCTATTAAACAGAAAACCATAAACAAAATATGATTATTTCAATAAAGGCATTTAATGGGGCTTACTGCGTACTACTTCCTGTGAAAATAAGGGGTTTGATATGTACTTATCGCCTTTGAAAGAAAATGAAAAAAAGAAGAAAATTAATTTGAATTTTGACATCTTGAATTCATATTATGTTTTTCGCAATCACGAGTGTGTGTATGTAGGCGTGTGTGTTTGTGTGTGGGGATTATGTGTGTTTGTGTGTAGGGGTATGTGCATGTGTGTAGGCATGTGTGTTTGTGTGTTTGTGCTGACATAAGTGTGTGGGTAGTTGTGTGTATGAATGTGTGTGTGGGGGGGGGGAATGTGTATGTGTGTGTAGGCATATGTGTTTGTGTCTGTGTCCAGGCATGAGTGTGTGGGTAGTTGTGTGTATGCATGTATGTTTTTGTGTGTGTATGTGTGGGTGTCTGTATGTATGCGTGTGTGTGTGTGTAGGTGTATGTGTTTGTGTGTGTATGTGTGCGTGTGTAGTTGTGTATGTATGCGCGTGTGTGTAGGACATGGATGCAACCTGGAGACGGCTTTCGCCATAGGAGCAGCATTGTGAGGAGCCGGTCGATGGTGATGGTGCGGAAGGTGGCGGTGGGAAAAATCAAAAGACGCCAAAAACAGTCAAATGAGAACAATAAACAATCATGATTGCTCAAAAAAAAAAAAAAAAAAAAATTAATTTGAATTTTGACATCTTGAATTCAAATTATGTTTTTCGCAATCACAAGTGTGTGTATGTAGGCGTGTCTGTTTGTGTGTGGGGGTATGTGTGTTTGTGTGTAGGGGTATGTGTGTGTAGGCATATGTGTTTGTGCCTGTGTCCAGGCATGAGTGTGTGGGTAGTTGTGTGTATGTATATGTTTTTGTGTGTGTATGTGTGGGTGTCTGTATGTATGCGTGTGGTGTGTGTAGGTATATGTGTTTGTGTATGTATGTGTGCGTGTGTAGTTGTTTATGTATGCGCGTGTGTGTAGGACATGGATGCAACCTGGAGACGGCTTTCGCCATAGGAGCAGCATTGTGAGGAGCCGGTCGACGGTGATGGTGCGGAAGGTGGCGGTGGGAAAAATCAAAAGACGCCAAAAACAGTCAAATGAGAACAATAAACAATCATGATTGCTCAAAAAAAAAAAAAGCTTTTTTTTTATTCAGATGTGAAAACTTTTTTGGCAGGAATAAAAACTATTAATATAAATTTTTGAACTTGGGTGCACATTGTTTAGTTTTTAGTGCACATATGTATGTGTATTTTTAGTAATTTTTAGTGCTTATATTCCGGGCTCTAATATATGTCTGTAACTGTGTTTTCTCGCAGCACTGCTCTTTCGTCAGTGAAAATAGATTTACTCTTTTTTTTTTCTTTTTTTTAATCATTGTGATTCTTTCTTCCAACAGGCCCCAGAGGGTGATGAAGAAACGAAGCTTCATTTTATAACATTCGTTGCTTTAGATGAACAACTCTATGAATTAGGTAAAATCGAAATTCTAAAGCTATTTTTGAAGTGGATATTACCGCATTTTGTGAATTTAACCTAACTTGGAATTTCCATAATAATGATATCAAGCCCGTTCGTGCTTGTCTTCATCTCGCCTTTGTGCTGTTATAAACGTTTTTATTTTGCTAAAAAATTTTGAATTGTTACTCAAAATTTAAAACTTCGTTTATGTGCTTCTTTTTCTGGCAAAAGTTTTCAAAGTTCTAAAAGTTTTGATCCTTTTCTCTTTGAGCATTTCCCTTCTTTGGCACCTTTTTCGAATAAAAACAATCGTTTGGCGCATTATAAACTACTAAGGCTCTTGCTCCAGAAAATCCAATCTAACCAACCAACAACCAAACCCGTTCAAAAAATCATTTTTCAATAATATTATTGTATCCGTATGTGGTTACTTTTCTGCAATAATAGGTTTTTCATTCTGGCTACATTTGTAGACAATGCCTAGTAAAATGAAGATTCAGATGCAACCACTGTTTCGTTTTCGTTAAAAATTAATTTAACAGTAATGGGCCATATACAAATGATGTCACGCTTTGAGAGGAGGTTCGTGAGATCGCAGAAGTTGACAAGGGGAAGGGTGGGGGAGGAGTTATAAGAAGTGTGACATTAAGCATTTATTTTAAAAGAATATGTTTATCAAAATAGCGAAACATGTGACAAGGGAAGGGAGAGGAGGTGAGTTTAAGCGTGACACTTTAAGACGAAAATGTGGAGGAGGGTCAAAAGTATTGGAGAAAAGTGTGACATCATATATTCGATTATCCACTGATATATATTCAAATTATTGATACATATTTTTGATATAGATTATATTCAAAATATCTATCAATACATTATATAATGTATTTAATACATAATATATTAAATATGTAACATAATACAATATTAAGTCATATAATGCTATAATATTCTATTATATATTTATCATACCTTATTTATTGATTCGTAATTTGTTTCTTTTCAGATGCCCATAAAAATTATCCTATTAATCATGGCTCAACCAGTATGGACACACTATTGAAAGTAAGTTGACGTGGGAGTCACTGACAGTGCATTTCTTATTTATTGATTGATTTATATGAGCATTTTCCAAAATGTATTTGATATGTTTTCGAGTTACGGTAAATATCCGATTGACTGAACCTATGGGGATTAGGTTCTGTTTGGGAACCCAACTAATCTCAATTCACTCAATCCCATTCAATCTGCGTGAGTCAACGCCTTAGTTCTCTTATTAATAACAGAAAGAGTAGACTAAGTGAACCTTATTAGACGAATGCAATGTTTTGTTACCATGTGAACTAAGGTTCAATTGTTCCTCTCTTTTTGTTACCAAGTGAACAAAAGCGCAGATTCACGCGGATTGAATGGGATTGAGTGAAGCGGGAGTAGGATACCCTGCAGGTAAAAGTTCACTTGGGCGCCTCTACACTCGACGACTCGTACGCCCGACCGATTAAGAATCCCCCTGGACGAGCGATTTCAGAAATGCTTCTGTTTATACGAAAACGGGTTAAATATCTATTTTTAATGCAAAAAACTTGTGTTTCAATTTCAATCAAATTTTGTAGTGAATCGGTATAGAGTGTGCTCACTGAAGTCCCTCGTCGCTCTTTTAATTTCGGAACGGCTGCTGCTATCTTTATAAACGTGGTGTCTAGCAACAGTAAATCGGATATGTGCTACCGAATGAAACCGCTCACAACGCCACCTGGTGGAAAACTGCGGAGTTAACTTTCGTATCTCGGAAACGCAACAAGATAGGGGGAAAGTGAATTACAAAGTTGTCGAGCGTTATCCATTTAGTACGGAAAAACATCGCATTGACATGATTGTGAAAAATAGAACCGTTAAAACGTGCATTTGGTTTTCGTAATTTCACGTAAACGACCCAGTTTTTACGTTCCTATGACGTCACGAAATTTGGAAGGAAGGAGAAATAATAATCTTCTGGATATAAGACATGACACCGGGAAATGTCAAATAAAGGTATATTGGAAGAGCTTGTTATTCATTTTCTATCTCAGATCGTTTTCTTACGTCACAGTGTAGGAAATCATGGAAAAATAAATGCGTGTTTTAGCTTTCTATTCTTTGTATTGATGTTTACATGGTGCCTTTTCGTACTAAATCGATTATGCTTTACAACTTTTACTCTATTTCAATCCGTATTCGAGATAGAAGTTCTAAACTCCGCATTCTAGTTCACTCACCATCTCTCCATAGTCAAGTTTTAATATGTTTTGTATAATTGGTCAGTTTTGTTTATTGGAATTTGGACAATCAACGCTTTGCAGTTTTTTCATTTGTTACTAAAGCCTGCTTTTTTGTCGTCGTTACATAGGACGCCGTTGCTGTATGTAAGGCTTTCATGGAGCGTGATCCAGACAACCTAAACTTTTCCATCATGGCCTTGGTGTCCGGACCGGCGCCCGACACTGAAGAGGAAGAAGTGGAGGAATGATTGCACCGGCACCACTCGTTCCACTGACGTCAAGACTGCACTGCGAAGTGAGTACTCCTTTCATTTTAGATGACGTATAAGCATATATGTCCGCTTATAAACAACCTTTACCTTGCTAGAGATCATGTAAAAATTTCTAGACCACTGATTGGCTATCAAGTAAAAACGCCTTCGATCTGTTTTTACTTTCTTCTATATCTAATATATAGAAGAAAGTATTGGATTCGTGCAAATTTTCGAATTTCGAATTTTGACGGATTCGAACGTTTTGAGGTGTGCTGAGTCCATTTCGACTATTTTTGGAAAATGTCTGTCTGTCTGTGTGTGTATGTATGTGTGTGTGTGTATGTGTGTGTGTATGTGTGTGTGTGTGTCACGTCTGTGTGTGACCAGTTTTTTGTGGCCGCTCTACAACAAAAACTACCGCAGGAAATCGAACGAAATTTGGTACACATATGTGCCCTTATGTGAACTTGTGCCCATTGGTTTTTGGCGCGAATTCCTCCAAGGGGGGTGGAGCATTGGGACGTGTTTTGAGTTACGCGGGCTTGCTATTCCTCAGGAAGTAACTGGCGGAATCAAACAAAATTTGGTCTATATGTTGCCATTAATAGGAACAGGTGCTGATTCAATTTTGGTGTCAATAACTCACACGGGGGTTGAGCTATAGAACGTTTTTTGTCGTCAATTGTGTGGCTGCTGTATCTCAAGAAATAATGAACGGAATGAAAGAAAAATTTATCGGCAAGTAGCCCTTAGTGGATATAAAAGCTGATTTTATTTTGGTGTCAACAGCTAAAAAGGGGGTAGCGCAATAGCCCGTTCTTTTTTTCCATTGTGAGTGCCCTATCTCAAGAAGTAATGCTACGTTCTGGTTGAAATTTGGAATATATGTGAATCCATATGTAAACAGACTTTGGTTCAATTTTGACGCCAATCGCTCCAAGAGGTGTTGATTTTTTTTTTTTTTTTTTTTTTTTTTTTGCGAATAAAAAATAGCTTTATTAATGCAACAATAAGAAAGATAAATCATAATAGATTGTCGTCTGCTTATTTCTCGTGATTTTAATTGTATGGAAATGATCGGAAATATTATCCCAATGATTTAAAATTTTTAACTGTTGCCATCTTATGTTTGTTAACAAATAAAATATTTGTAATTAATTCAAGTAAGGCTTTTAAAATAACTTTAAATTTTCGCTCTTTGCTTTGCTTTTGTAATAATTCAGACATTGGGATGGTCGTCAAGTTTTTGCATGTGTAATTTTGTTTTTGTTGGGAATATGCTTCCTCGTTAAGCATGGGGAGGGATCAGAATTATAAGAAAGATATAGAAGAAAGTTTCGTGATGGCCACAACATACTAGTTGTAATTTGTTGTTGGGTGTTATCGCATTGGCCTCATTCGTGTCTGGACCCAGTTTCTGACCCGCGGTCCTAGTTGCCAGTCGGTAAATTTTTGAGAAAAAGACAGTCGTCAGCGCCCATGTCGGATATAAAAGGTCCCTTGAGTATTTGTTTGACTTTGAGTACTCTCGGCAAAATTGAATGCCTATTGCAGTTTCGCATCGATGAAAGCCCAAGTGCCGCTAGTGGGAATCTGTGCATCAAAATTCTGTCCCATTGACATATGCTCCTTGAAAGTAACACATAAAAGACTGGATGACATATAGGGGATCGCACTAGGTCTGTGAAAAGAGACTGTGACGCAGCCCCATTAGAGAGAAAAAAAAAACATTGAGTTTATTTATCAGTAAGTTACCACCCCTAAGCCAGGGCTGAGGCAGAACTCCACGCAACATTCCAAGAGATAAATTTACTTTATCTACCAGTTTGTTGGCGCTCTCAGCTTCAATGAGATGACATCTGCCTCCATCTCGGTTATTCACTATTCCAGACTGAAGAGTTCTAATAAGAACGAAATTTCAACCTTTGGATGTGATAACCGAACTATTTGGTATATTGCATTGAGTTTATTATCTAGTTTATTATGTTCGGTTAAATTCGCTTTTACACAAAACTCGTTCCATGCTGAAAAAAATTGTAAAACACAGGGTAACGGCACCAAGAGTCCAGTAACAGAGAGTCATAAGTTTGGATTTAAATAATAAGAGTTTTAGGCTGGTAAAACTGATGTTGCTGTGGCCCATGAATACGGTGCAACCATCTAGTGTTATCAGAGGGAATTTTATGAGTCAATTGGTGTTTACTAGACAGTGGTAGAAGTTTATGAACATCTACCACAAGGTCTGCCGGTGTTTCATGTACATTTGTATTTAATAAGTTTTTAGATCTAAAAATAAAGAACTTTTGCACATTTTGAAGAGAAAAAGGGAATTCTGTCCATTACTCATCCTTTCCCCATCCTATCTGCTACTGGTTATCGTCAAAATTGTAGGTGTCTGTTACTGGGATTTGGTTGGTTGGTTGTATTAAATTAATTGGCGCAAGAGTCTTAATAGACAATACTGCGCCAAACAAGGGCCGATAAATAGAAATAATACTATAAAAAAAAATGGAGATTTTATCAAGCTAGGATTTTAATGAGTCTAGCCGAAATAAACACATAAACGAAGTTTTAAATTTTGAATAACAAGCCGAAAAGGAAAACTGAAAAATAATTTTGAGCAACTTTAAAATATTTATAACAAAACAAAGACCAAACGAAAACAACTGGGGCTTGGACCTTTTTTTCGAAATTGACCTAATAAAAACAGAATTAATTAATTCAGAAGATCTAGAAGCAGCCAAACGTTAGATGAGATGTAGTTGTTTAAAAATTCTGAGTACATTAAAAGGCTCAGAAAATTGAGTTAACCTGAGAGCGATGTGTTAAGTATGTCTGTTATTGGTGCCTTTACCCTACAATTTTATCGTATTGATTTAAATATTGTATATTCATGTATGCATTCATGTGTGTTTATTTAATTTTCATTAAAGATATGTGAACTTTAATCCATTTCAGACATGAAGCTTAGATATTTTTTCAAGATGCTTACATCCAGATAAAGAAACAAACACTTCGTGATCCCCTTAGAGGGGAACCAATCTAATTTCCTGCCAATGCTGTGCCTCTTGGAGATACTCTCAAACGGGAGCCGCTGTTCATTTTCCTTCTTTCCTGTAGAGCGCCTATTTTGATTCCGTTCGTTTATTCCCCCTTCTCTCCTCCTCGTGAAGAGTAATTTATTTTCATTCACTTGTGCTGGTTGTACTGCAGAGACTTTGTATGATGTCAACACAAGATTTCAGCATGTTAAATAAAAATTTAATTCTGGTGGTGTTGTAACTTTTTTAACGCGCTTTTATTAGCTTCACCTGTATGTATGTGTGTATGTATGTATCTTGTAACGGAATCTTGCAGCTCAAATTTCGCCCACTTCCTGCGATCGGATTCTTTTGAAATTTGGCATGCGACCTCAGACCCGATGACAATGCAATATTCTATAATCAAATTCATTAATTAACTATTAATTATTTGTTTATTCCAATTTTAATCAAGAGATTCTTACATAAATCCACTAATATGAGGACTAAAACTTCCTAAAATTCGAATTAAATATCGATAGAAGCCCCTGATTTTTCTGCTTCAGATAAAATGTTCACTTTAAATGTTATTAAATTTCAAAATATGTGCATCCTTTGACATCCCTCTAGATAAACTATAGTTGGTGCCAGGGGCGTGCACAGGGGGAAAAGAGGAACACCGTTTCTTAATGCAGTTCCGATAAAAAGAATTTCTGAAATAATTCATATAAGTGGGACTGAACTAAATGAAGAAACGGTTCTGCAAGATGTTAAACGTTATTTCTATGAGTAACAACTTAATTAACATTTTCTAACTACAAATCATTACTGCGAAATTAATTTTACATTGGCATTGAATAACATGAAGTCTATTATAAAGTCATGATGATTCTTTCATAATGTTCAATTTTTATACTATTCGTATTTTCAATAATACTTTACATTTACAATGAAATAGGTTGTTCATCTTTACTAATAATAGAGCTGAAAGTCTCTCTGTCTGTCAGGATCACTGTGACGCGCATAGCGCCTAGACCGTTCGGCCGATTTTCATGAAATTTGGCACAGAATTAGTTTGTAGCATGGGGGTGTGCACCTCGAAGCGATTTTTCGAAAATTCGATGTGGTTCTTTTTCTATTCCAATTTTAAGAACAAAAATATCCAAAGATGAACGAGTAAATTACGAAATTATTATAACGTGGAACCGTAACATGGGCACAAGCCAATTGGCGAGAAAATTCACCATACATTATTTATAAATATACCAGGCGAACCAAAAGACCTTTTAATTTTCTATTACGGGCAAAGCCGTGCGGGTACCACTAGTAATCTTATATAATTAAAAACTAAGCGTATGTACCTATGTATCTATTAGGGCTCGACCGATGGCATTTTTTGGCCGATGGGCCGATGCCGATTGTTGGCTGATAGTTTTCTTCCAAATGGTCGATGGCCGATGCCGTTGGCCGATGGCAAAAAAAAAGTTTAAAAAAATTTATTTGAGTTCTAATATTTTTAATTCAAATTATGTTTTTCGCAATCACGAGTTGCGACAGGACCCTACTCATTGGAGTTATTGTTTCTAGAACTGTGCACACACGTAGGCGTGTATGTCTGTGTGTGTGTGTAGGTGCTTGTGCATGTGTAAGCTTGTGTGTGCATAGACTTGTGTATGGAGATAGGCGTGTGTGTATGAGCGTGTGTAGGACATGGACGCCACCGACCAGGAGAAGCGGATTTCGGGGGACATTGCTCAGGACCGGAGGAGCCGCGCCTGCGGAGGACGATGGGCGGGAGGGAGGCGGGGGAGGGGGAAATAAAATCAGCGTAACGTCAAGGACAGTCAAATGAGAACAATAAGCAATCGCGATTGCTCAAAAAAATCTAACAGAAATAAATTGATAAGATTGTCAGGGATTTGAAAGATCATTTTTTTAGTACAGAACCGCTACCACCAACGCCTCGGAAGAGTTTCTGAATCTACTTCAGCACTTCTGAAGAAAAAATTCAAAAGTCCCTTTGATTTCCGAATTATGTCACCATTCAAAACGTCTTTAATCAATTTCTTACATTAATGCTCTAAATTCTTCCTAAACAATAGATAAAGCTTGAAAAAAAAAATCTCTAATTTTATGAATGGTGTTAGTTTTAAACAACTAAGAAGTACAACTAGAGTTTAATTTCAGAAATTGAGGGAGTGAGAGGAGGGGCACGCAAGTGTTCTCGGAAATACAAAAAATAGTCGTAAAAATAGAGTTCAAAACAATCATAAACACTGAGCAGAAAAACCGTTTTGCAACTTGCACCCGAGTTTGTTTTGACGTGCAGTGGCGGATTTAAAATTTAGCAAATGTTGCAATTGCGCGAGAGGCCCATAACCATAGGGGCACCGTAGAAGTTACAAAAATGCTTATGATAAATGTTTTAGAACTTCTGTGCTAGAGAAATAGGGCCCCAAAATGTATTTCGACGGGCCTCAAACGTGTAGCTCCGCCGAAGCAATACAGAAAAGACTGCATTACTGTGATTCATGTTACAAATATCGAAAAATTACCGCCGGTTTAACGGGAATCTAACAAAATGAAACAAATCCGGTTTCCCCATCTCATATTTGTTTCCATCGTCTCAAATTCGGCAATATATCACCAAATGATCGTCAGTCTGAGACGCTAGATCAGTTTTCCATTGAAATAAGTAGTTAATAGCCACAAAAAATGAGTAAATAGGCTTTTTAGAACACCCGATCGAAAACAAAAAGGGAAGTGCACAACTGGAACGTACGCACACCCCATATGCGAAAATTTAGATTTCTACAGCTCACCATTTTTGAGTTATGACTTATGAAAGATACATACGTGCATCCAGCCGCAAGAAACAACGCAATAATTAACATGTTTGGTACCTGAATGCAGTATTAAAAACTCTTTCAGGGGTGACTAAAATAGAAATTCATACTGAAATTTAAGTAAACAATTTTATATGAAAACAATAACTCCCTTTACTTTGTATTAAAAAGTAAAACAACTAAGGTCCTTATTTTTCAAAAACATCGGCCAATTCCATCGGCTTTCCGACGTTTTTTAAGACCGATGGGCCGATGTTTCCTGCAAGTTAGCATCGGCCGCCGATGCCGATGGCTAAATTGTTGAACCATCGGCCTGGCCGATGCATCGGTCGAGTCCTAGTATCTATATATGTCCGAGTTACTTCTTCCGAACGAGAGTAAACTGACCATCGAAACAGGTATCGATGGGTTCTTAATCTACCCAACTTTATGTTGGGATGTTTAACTTAATCCTCCGTTAATAATTTGCGGAAATATCAATTAAAAATTATTAATGGGGTTGTTTCCTTCAGTCAAAAGTACTACTCTTAGTCACTGAAATGGATAGAATGAGAAAAAAGAAAACAACATAGAAAAAGAAAATATTTTCATTTTCCCAACAGTTATTTTTTAATTAATTTTTTTTAAATATCCGATTTTTCGAACAAGGCGTGGTCTTGATGACGTCACAAATGATGTACAGCGTTTCCACGTTATGATAATCAAGAAGCGAATTAAAATTGCGCTGTACGCTTGCTATCAACCATATCGTTGCCAATACACGTGAGTAAAGATGCGAATTAAATATTTTGCTCTGTGAATGGCAACAATAAATGGCATTTCATCATTTGTGATGTCATAGGCAAGATTCGTAAACAACAAAAGCGCACCGAGAAAAGTAATTTTTAAAAAATAAAAAACTTAAATAAATTATTTAAAAAATGGTCAGATCCAATGTTTTTAAGCATGCTCTTTCAGAAAAAATACTTTTAAAATTTTGGAAACGACCCTATTGTGACATTTAGCTTACGTTCGACGAGCACGACCGGTAGCGTCCGGTTAGTTAATCACGTGACAGCTAATGATCACGTGCTCCAATCAACTGCTCAGAATGGTAGCCGATTCGGTAACCGGTTGATCATAGAACGCTGCGGTTAGTAACCGGTTACTTACCGGTAGACCGGTGAGGTTCGTCGAACGCAAGGCTAGATTTCGACATAAAATCCCTATTTTTCGAAGGCTTTCCTGGATTCAAATTTTCATTTCATCTCAACTTTCCGCAACAATGCTTTTATTAAAACTTGTAGCGTAAAGAAAATCATTAAATGAAAGATATGATGCCATTTTTTTCTCGAATATGAACAAATAAAATACTAGATTTTGGTTTAAAGGCTTCTCCTGTAATCGAGGGATTCAAAATGCTTACTTTTGGGTTATTTTTCCGTAGTTTGCCGCAAAAAAAAAAAAAAAAAAAAATTCAAACCTGATAGTTGAAAACGCGTCACTTGTCATACCTTTTATTTTCGGGGTGGACCGTGCAAAGCCGGGCGACGCAGCTAGTACATTTTAAAAATTGATGGTTTTAAGCAAAAAGGTTTTAAAATGTTTGAAATTTGTATTAGGTTGTATTTTCTTTGATTAACATAAAAAGATACTCATAAAACACAATGCGCCACTTGACTATATACTTCACTCCCCCCCCTCCCGAAAAACGAGAGGGATGCGTGCAATAGCAACAAAAAAAAAAGTCTCTTTTAAGCTATCATTTAAGAAGACAGAGCAAACTTTTTTTTCCCTTTTATCAAACAAGCATTTCCTAATCTTTTTTAAAAATTGGTTTCTATGCCAAAAACTCTTTAAATACTATTTGTAATATTGATTTGGTTATGGTTTTATTCGACACAATAAATGATACTCTTTTTTTTCCCCCGAGACTGCGAAGCTTAAATTTCCCCCTCAAAAAGGGGGAAGCGTACAGTGAAAAGTCGAGGGCTTTTGGAGATGTCGTTGAGGAGAACACAACCAAGTCTTTGGTTAAGAAAAACCTTGGGTTTTAATTTTTTACAAAGTAAAATACTAATTTTACTGTACTATTTATATTGTTGGTACTGACGCAAATTAATATTTCAGTCACAGAGTCAAAAACTCATTTTGAAAAAATTAAAAAATTCAATAAATCTTCATTACAAGACAGCAAAAACCGTACCCACTTATAGGGAAAAACGTGTTTTCAATGCCGGGAAGAAGCACTAACTTCCCTAAATGACGGGCTTGCTTAAAAATGCAAATTTAGCTTATCTTTGGATGAAGGATCCACCGGATTTTGTTTATTCTTTTAAAATTGAAGTGAATTTAGTCGGTGAGGTGATGTAAAAGAGAGTCGGGGGCTCCTCCAGTACTTCAGGAGATTTTCTGAAAGTAAATTAAAAAAAAGTTTTGCTTTCTCTGCTGGTGGTCAGGCTCGACGAAAGGAGACCATGTCAGCCTAGTCGGAAACTAGAGGCCAGAGACTTCGGGGGGGGAGGGAGACATTCTCCGAACAAGAGAAAACGTAAAGATTAAGTAAAATTTACTCTTCTGGCATTTACTGTTGTGGCACTTAAAATAGAGTTGTTTTTTTAGTAAGCAGTTTTTATTTTGTCTTCTTTTTTCCCTTTTCTCCCCCCCCCCTTTTTTTTCTTTTTACCCCCATTTTCTCTTCTTTTCAATTTTTCTTTTTACTTTCTTCTATATCTAATATATAGAAGAAAGTATTGGATTCGTGCAAATTTTCGAATTTTGACGGATTCGAACGTTTTGAGGTGTGCTGAGTCCATTTCGACTATTTTTGGAAAATGTCTGTCTGTCTGTGTGTGTGTATGTATGTGTGTGTGTGTGTCACGTCTGTGCGTGACCAGTTTTTTGTGGCTGCTCTACAGCAAAAACTATCGCATGAAATTGAACGAAATTTGGTACACATATGTGACCCTATGTGAACTTGTGCCCATTGGTTTTTGGCGCGAATTCCTCCAAGGGGGGTGGAGCAATGGGACGTTTTTTAAGTTATGCGTGATTGCTATTCCTCAGGAAGTAATTGGCGGAATCAAACAAAATTTGGTCCATATGTTGGTATTAACAGGAACAGGTGCTGATTCAATTTTGGTGTCAATAGCTCAAACGGGGGTTGAGTTATAGAACGTTTTTTGTCGTGAATTGTGACTGCTGTATCTCAAGAAATAACGAACGGAATCAAACAAAAAATTTTTGACAAGTAGCCCTTAGTGGGTATAAGAGCTGATTTTATTTTGGTGTGAACAGCTAAAAAGGGGGTAGCGCAATCGCCCGTTCTTTTTTTCCATTGTGAGTGCCTTATCTCAAGAAGTAATGCTACGTTCTGTTTGAAATTTGGAATATATGTGAATCCATACGTAAACAGGCTTTGGTTCAATTTTGACTCCAATCGCTCCAAGAGGTGTTGATTTTTTTTTTTTTTTTTTTTTTTTTTTGCGAATAAAAATAGTTTTATTAATGCAACAATAAGAAAGATAAATCGTAATAGATTGTCGTCTGCGTATTTCTCGTGATTTTAATTGTATGGAAATGATCGGAAATATACGTTCGGATAAATCTGCAACGGTCTACCATTGACGTCAGAGCTACGTAGACTTATGATGTCATCAGAATGGGTGGAGCTACGTTTTCTTCTGCGGTCTCTGAAATAAGCGGATTTTCGTTGCGTTTCATGCACGAATGCAGCTTTTTTTTTTTTTTTAACTTATTCTTTTCCTTCATTTTCTTTTACTTTTGTAAATCATACGACAATGATATGACACCTATTACTTCCACAGGAAATAAGAGCATGTGCACGGGTGCAAGGTGGTGTTCTTATACCTCACGTCTTTTGGAAAAAAATCAAAAAACAATTTTCAAATGACATTTTTTGTATCTATTTTTTTACTAGTTTTTTATAAGAAATTTTTAAAAAATAAATTTTAGGGGCATTCTTACAACCCTTGACTTATAAAAATTAAATTGGATTAGGAAACATATTGAAAAATTGCAAACTACCTTAAGGAACTAACTGCAAAATACATCACGATAAGTATTATTCCGTCTCATATGTCAACTCGAATCCGGCAAGAAGGTGCCACCCCCCCCCCCCCCCACCCGATTTTAAAAAATAAAATTACATCAATTTTAAAAACAAAAATGATTTAATATTTTTTAAATATTTTTAAACATGTTTCAATGGTTATTAATGCTATAAATAAGGAAGTTAGTAAAAATTACTGCATTTTCAGCGAAGGGCAAATATAAAAGTACAAAAATACTGTGATCAGAAAAATGTAACTTATAAACTGAATAATTAAATGGAAATACGTCTTAGAAGTCGACTTAAGATTTAAGATAAATTAATAAATAATTAATCACATAATTTTTAAAAATTGAAAAATCAATAAATAATTAAATAAATAAAAATTAATTTGAATTTTGACAACCCGAATTGAAATTATTTTTTTCGCAATCACGCGTGTGTGTATGTAGGCGTGTGTATCTGCCATTTTGGAGCAAGCGTACAACAGGGAAAGCTACCTTTATTGGCAATTATTCGCCCAACAGGGAACGAGAGAGTCGGAGAGCGAAGGTGAACATTGGCGAAATTTTGGAAACAGTTGGCGTCGTTTCCAAGCTGCCAGTCACTTCGCGGGCTATTATTTATCCAATTCTTTTTTCTTTCTGCATCTGCTGGTAATCTGAAGAGCTGAAATCTTTTTTTAGAGCTGTTTACACAATTAAAAGCTGAACAACCACCCATTTGACTCAATTTAACACATGTTAAAGAAATGTAAACATCAGCAGCAACGCTATCGCTACGAAGCATTGGATCAAGTTTGCTCCAAAATGGCGGATGCGTCGGCTCCTCCACTATAGGGGCCTTATGTGAGTCTATCTGCAGGCATGTGTGTGTGTGCAGGCGTGTGTGTACGCAGGACGGTGCTCGCTGGAGGAGCAGCATGGGGGGGGGACCAAGGTGGAGTCCCTCCAAAAATCCAATGGTGGTGACAGAAATGAAATCAAAAGACGGACGGACGCCGAAAACGGTTAAAAGAGAACAATAAGCAAATTCGCAATTGCTGAATTAGAAAAAATGTCGAATAAAAAAAGTTTATGTATTTGTTTTTACTTGACAATAGTTGATTTCCTTTCATTTTATTTTTCTATGCTTATAATGCAAACTTCTTTGCTGCATGGGCCTCCATGTGCGTGTCCATTCTCCTCGTTGGTGGCGTCCATGTCCTCTGGTCCACGGGCCTCCGCTAGTTATGTCCCTTCCCTTGGATGGTAGCGTCCATGCACATCGAAATCGAATTATTTAATAACGACCTGTGCCTTTTCGACTTTAAACAAATTTTTTTACGCAAAAACAGAATCCAGCACATAACATCCAGTATCCAGCTCCTGGCATTTATTTGAATTTTGACTTCTTGAATTCAAATTACTTTGCGGTGAATTCCATTAGTAGGAACAAGAAACCCTTCGAGTAGGGTCCTACCGCAATTCCTGATTGCGAAAACCTAATTTGAGAATTAAAGATCTCAAAATTCAAACCATTTTTTTTCGGGGAGGGGAAAAGGGACACATTGGTCATATAATGGATTTATAGGTATTAGAATCGAATGATTTTCCAATTGGCCACATTCTATGCCTGTGTGGAAGCCCTATTATTTTTGCTACAGAATTCTATATGGTTACACCCCTTTGCAATTAATTCTGCCGGTGTCCATGCATGCGTTCTTTTGAAAATTTTCAAAGACAATTTATCTTTCAACATAAATTAAATATTATATCAACTATTTAACAAACACGAAATATCTACGACCGGCTGGCATTGAACCCGAGACCCTTCGGTTGCGAATCCGACGCCACTTTGCCGAACAAGTCACCACGACCCCAGGTAAACAATACATGGAACTTTGCATGTTCTTAACATGTGGCCATGATGGCCTGATCGGTAGGGCGTTGGACTCGCAACTGCAGGGTCGCGGGTTCGATGCAGTCGGTAGGAGATCCTCCGTGTACGGTAATGTTGACAGGTTCACGTTTAATCAGTCGTGATTACGAAGACCTCCAAGTTTGCATTCCATATCGATATCTCCGAGTGTGCTGGATCAGGGATTGCCCGGTTCATGGTCTGGATTAAGAAACTAAACTGTCTTCAGAGTCCCATCCGAACAATTAAATCATGTGTAAGCGGTAGGTAGGGGGACCCTGGATTGTAGGCGTAAGCGGTAGGTACGGGGCACCCTGGAGTGTAGGCTAGTGTTATTTAATCTTTTGACTACGGAGGTAACGCTGATTTTCATTTACAATTTTATTCATTTAAAAAACATATTCCTATCTTTATATCCTCAAAATAAAAATCTACAAAACTTAGTATGAACTAATATTTGGCATTAGGGTGAAAAAATCAGACGTGCGAGTCAGCCGAACAAGGAGCCCCTAGTGTTTAGATTCCAAGCACACTTGGTATTCATTTTATCGACCCGTAGAAGAAATGAAAGGCCCGTTGACCGTGCCCATCCTTGGCATCGAACCCGGGTCTGCGGCGTAGCGAAAAGAGCATGGGCCTCTTATTCAAGTCATCCTAGTTTATTCCTTAGAGTAATACAAAAGACTGAAACTTGGTCAAAAGAAATCATTTAAAGGAGTTAGGATACCTGAGCACAAATGCATTAAACTTCATCAATGTATATTTTCCGTTTTAAATCCATACCTCTGTTTCCTCTTATTCCTCAATATAAATAATTTGGAGTTTGTATGATAATAATGCACCCCCTCCTGCCCTCCCGTTTTCATTGTTTTTTCGTCAGCCGTTTTATTTTACGGACTTTTAAAACCTATTGTTCGAGATTAACTTAGCTATTAAATTAACCCCATTTAGCTATTAGTTTTACTTAATAGCTAAAATAAAAATATAATGGTTGAGTAACTTGATAAAACTAATTTTGACAATCGCCACCCCCTATTTTTAGAAAGAAAAGTTATTACATCTTAACCCTATGTCTTGGAACGCCAAATTTATATCTTTTATAACATCTTTAAAAATCTTTATTAATAATAAAACTTAAAGTCTCTCTGTCAGGATATCGGGATCTCTGTCTGGATCTCTGTGACGCGCACAGCGCCTAAACAGTTCGGCCGATTTTTATGAAATTTGACACAAAATTAGTACGTAGCAAGAGGGTGTGCACCTCGAAGCGATTTTTCGAAAATCCGATTTTGTTCTTTTTCTATTCTAATTTCAAGAAAATTTCTCCGAACAAATTATCACAACGCGGAGGATTAAATTACCAAATTATCATAACGAGGAACCGTAACAGGCAAATTAAAATAGCAAACTTGCGAGAAATTCATCATCAATTATTTGTAAATATACAGGCGAACCAAATGACATTTTAACTTTTTACTACGGGCAAAGCCGTGCGGGTACCACTAGTTAATAATAATATTAACAAGAAATATCCAATTTTTAGTCCAAAAGCTCACAACTTTTCATTGAAAAAGAGGTTTCTGGAAACCCCGAAACACGTGTATTCAACAATCTATTTATTTGTGCTGATAAAAGTTAGATATTTACAATTATTTCTCGGCGCAAAAGTATTTAATTATTTCTTGATAATAATAGTCATCCTTTTTTTTTCATTGTTTTTTCGTTCACCGTTTCATTTCACAAAAACTTAAAACTTATATTTCTGCACAAAATGCTTCACTTAAATAGCTAAAATAAAACATATTTTGGAGAATAACTTGATAAACTAATTTTGATAATCCCTCTCCCCATCTCATTTTAATGAATAAAATAATCACATCTTCTAGAACGTCATAAAAATCTTAAAAAACTAATTATAATATTCTTAACTTATTTTAATTAAATATGAAATAAAACCGTATTTGCTTTTAAAAAAATGAACTCTCTTTCCGTTTTATAACAATAACAAAAAGAAAATAAAGATAAAAAGCGAAAAATAAATAAATAAATAAATTAAGATCGAGAAGCAAAAAGAAAGAAATTATCAACGCGATAATCAAACTAGCAAAAGAAACGATGTGACGTCAGAAGGTTACGTAGCTCCACCCATTCTTGTGACGTCAGAGGTAGACCGTTGCAGATTTATCCGAACGTATATTATTCTATTCTATTCAAGAGTCACAACTGACTACAACTGTATTTTATGTCGAGGTCTGCATACTAGTGCCTTGCCTCCATTATTTTATATACCGATAGATGGCAGCACCATCACCGGATCGAACAGTTAATGAGAATTTAGAACTAGTCCAAGAGCTAATAGCTACCTGGTACTAGCACCCCCAGAGGTATCGTTTCACTTGGAGGACATTGAGACCACGAGCATATTTAACGTCGCCCAGTCCCCTTTAATGACGACGGTGGGTCTTCGACCAGCGGGGATTAAGAACGTATATTATCTCAATGAATTAAAATTTTTAACTGTTGCCATCTTATGTTTTTTAATAAATAAAATATTTGTAATTAATTCAAGTAAGGCTTTTAAAGTAACTTTCAATTTTCGCTCTTTGCTTTGCTTTTACAATAATTCAGACATTGGGATGGTCGTCAAGTTTTTGCATGTGTCATTTTGTTTTTGTTAGGAACATTGCTTCCTCGTCAAGCATGGGGAGGGATCAGAAAAAGGAAAAATATAGAAGAAAGTTTCGTGATGGCCACAACATACTAGTTTTAGGAAGGGGCCGGCGACATAACTGACAAGGGGCCCGCCTTGGTTCTCTGCGGCCCTGCTGACGGTAAGCGGTAATGGGAGAGCTTTGAGACTTAGTTGCTCTGTTTGGGAAACCCTAAAGTTAGAATGGGGGGGGGGGGGGTCCCTATTCTAACATTAGGGGAGGGATCCCCGGGTTGGGATCCCTCCCCTGAAAGCTTTTCAAAATTGAAGTCCTAAAAGCACATTTTAGGCTATCTTTGATGATGTTAGGAAAAGTTTCAGGGTTTGGGAGCTGTCCACAAATGAACAAAATCTTTGAGGGGAGAGGGCTCATGAAATTGAATTTGTGACAAGAGGGACGGAGGGGCTAACAAGATAAATGACATCCCGCCTTTTTTTTTTTTTTTTTTACAAGAATAGGAATATCAGCATGAAATGTGCCAAAGTGGGGAGAGAGATCAAAATATGGTGACAAAAAGTGGAGCATTATTTATGAACAGCCCTAAGAATATTTATATGGAATTTTAAAGACCCAATTTTAGGCTACACCATATGTTGAGAAACTAGATAAAGGTGTGGGAATATTTCTTAAAAATCTTTCGAAATTGAAGACCTAGAAATGCCGTTTTAGGCTATGTTTGGAGACATTATTAGCAACGAGAGTCGGGGCTGATAAAGCTGAGGCTCTAAAAACGCAATTCTAAGCTATCTTTGGAGTAGTTATGGGAAAAATGGTAGATTCTGAAGCTCCACGCTCGTAAAAATGCATTTTAACCATCTTTTTTAGTGATATTTGACAAAGTATGCTGGGAGCAATCTGTTCTGTCCTCAATCTTATTTTAAGTTTTTGCCTTAAGAACGTGAGGTTTGACTAAGTTAATAAAGACAAATAGAGTACGCGGCTCTCTTACGTAAATTTTTCCATTTAAACCTATCTTTCATTTTGTCAACCAGAGGCGGCGCAAAATCTTCACTTGCCTTTGCTATGCCTCTGGGAATGGCTGAAAGGGGGGGGGGGTCAGATTTCGATAGAGTTCTGCTACGTGAGTTGGGGCGTAATTTCCAAGTTTGCCTAGGGCGTAAATATGTGTTAATCCGGCCTTGACCACAACAGTCCCACAATACCGTAACCGACCACGCATCTGAGCCGTGCGACATGGTTCCTTGCAACTGTAGACCAGCGCCCTCTCGATGAGTTAACTTACCCCACCATCTATTAGGAATTCATAGAACTAAACAATTACTTAAACATTTAATTTGCAATTACAAATCTTTCGGTCTATCTGATTTGTAAAAACAATATAGCCTGTAGCTTTCCTCAATAAATAGACTATTCAACACGAAAAGAATTTTTCACTTCGAACCAGAAGTTCCTGAGATAAGAGCATTGAAACAAATAAGCAAACAAACAAACTTTTTAGCTTTATATTATTAGTTATAGATTAATGCAGAAGCATCTTCAAAATAAATAAATAAAATTTCATATAAAAGAACTTGCATTGCACTTATAGACTTAGCCGGTGAAATATAAATAGCAACCATTACAATTGGCTGTTCATTTGCGCAGTGGCAAAGACAAACACATGTATCAACGATACCAGAAACATATCATTTTTTTTCCTCCATCTCAAAAAATACCCAAAGCGTCTAAAGAAGTTTTCACTTTAAAGATATTATAAAGCTTAAAAATGTTTTCTTCTGGAGAGGGGGAAGAAATGTACTGGGGAGGGATCGGGTGAGGATCGAATTCACGTTCCTGTATTCCAAATGTCAGTTAGGTGACAGTGTTACGAAATAAATTGGTTTTTCTCCCACCTCAAAAATGCTCAACGCGTCTAAAAAGAAGTTTTCACTTCAAAAATGTACGACGTTGTCGATAAAACGAGAAAAATATGTTCCTCATGACACATGTTCCCTTTCCATTTCAATGTTTTTAAGAAATCGAGCAAATCAAAAGGAAATTTTTTCAGTATCGGGCAATTTTTGACCACCTACTTTCAAAACTGGAAAATAAGGACGAGGTTGGCTATTTAGAAGAAAAAAGACGTCTTTCGTAAACTAAAAAAGTTAACCGGTCATTCTACTTGTATTGACGTCACGCAAATAAAATTCATTCTCAGGAAGCCTTTAAACTAATACTGAAGATTACTTTCTGAGTATTACTTACAACGTGGCAACGCATTGAATTTCCTTGAAAAGTGGAACAATATTTTCTTTTTTTTATGGAAAAGTGTGCAGTTTAGAGCTACGTGTATTTGTGTCATTTGTCCAGGTATCATATTTTATTCTTCTATATCTTAGTGCCAGGTGTATTTGACTGATGATCGAGAAATAATATTTGCCGTAAATTAGATAGCTTATTCCTCTGTTTCTGCACTTTCTATTTATTTATCTTCGATCTCTATAAATCTGTCAGGTAAAGAGCAACATATTGTTCGGTTTTTATTCTCTTTCACTATTTTTATAGTATTTATTAGCTGGATTTATCTCGATCACTACTCGTATAATGTGTTTTGGGAGTGATGTTTCCTGCATATAATTTGTACTTACGAAGTATCATGCTATTATTTTTACCTCTCATCATGCATGTATTAACTGTAGTAGAGAGTTATTATCATTTACTGCAGGGTGGCGACAGATCAGGGAAATCAGGGAAAAGTCAGGGAACTTTATTAATCAGGGAAATATCAGGGAATTTTGAAAAAATAACAAAAAATCAGGGAAAATTGATTTTATGAAGAAAAAAAATTTTTTTTGCTTTACAAAATTTTGTATCCTAATTCCCTACGCATTTTCCGCCAATTATCAGTTCAAAAAAAAAAAAAAAAGGCAAATTAATGAGGTGCGATTATACACTGCCGCATAGTTGTAAATATTTTTTCCTCAACGTCAAAGTATTGAATCTTCCTTATTAACCGTAGGATGAACATCCTAAGATTGCTTCTGTGTCTGTTAGGTTGTTTATTTTACCTAGCTTGAAATTTCCTTTGACGCTTTCAATGTGATGTAAAATAAACAACCATACAGGGAAAGAAGAAGCCTTCATTAATGCCTTAGCTCCTTTGCCTTTATTCCATTATTTCGAAGTAATTAGCATACTGTAATCACGATTTCAAGAAGAAATCTTTGGTTTTTGAATTAATACTGATAAAAGCTTAAAAGTTATTACTTCTTTGAGTTTTTAATTTAATTGCTAAAATTGAACTTTCAATCAAAAAACTTTGTTTTGCCATTATATTATTTGCGATCGCCGTAATTATAAAGGTTTTCTTTTCTTCAGACTTACATTTTCTATTCTTATATTTTATAACCAAGTTGTATTATTCTTTTATATATTTTGAAATTGATTAATTGCTTTTTTTTCCCCCTGTTTTTTTTTTCTTGCATTTCAAAGTCGTTTCATACAAAAGCAATCCAAGATTTTTTCGTTACATACTTAAATCATTTGAAATAACTTGTGTACTTAAGTAAATATCTTTATTTTTTTATTGTTAAAATGCTGTATTCATTCATTAAAACCTATGTTCTAGATAAGAGAAAAGATCCCTACAAATGGATGTCAAAAGGTTTCATCTGTTTTGCATAAATATGTCAATTAGTTATATAAGAATAACTACATTACTTCTATTCTTTCACTCTTACTTGTTACTCTTGCAACAATTATTATACTGTCTGAAAATTTAGTTCAAAATAATTTCAATTACTTTTTAGTTCTACCAAAAATACACATGTTTTTAAGAGTGATTTTAATAGTTTCTTAAAATTCCTATGCTAACTGCTTTCTGGAAGTAAAGTATTTTTTAAAAAAATTCTGATATCTTTCCTTGTAGAAAAATTTAATGTACTGTTTTGTAGTTTTTTTTCCAAAAAAATGACTTGATATGTTTTTTTTACCATTTTGTTAAAAAAGTAACATCTTTTTAAAATATATCTTTAGTTCATCAACTTTACATAACTTAAAACGTTTAAAATACCGCATTTTATACAAACATACAATGGATTTTAAGTAGAGCAAAGAAAGGAAACCATTATCATTGGTAATGTAAATCAGGGAAATTTGATGAAAATAATCAGGGAAAAGTCAGGGAACTTTTTTTCACAGTTCCTGTCGCCACCCTGTACTGTCTTTCATGTGCATTATTTTTATTTGATTCATTCTGTGATGTCTTCAGTAATGAAAGAGAAAAAACAATGTTTTGATTATAGTGATTGTAAAATGTTTTATGCTATAAATCAGTATATGAGCCAAATTGTTTGTATTTATATGGATTATTAGTGAAATCTGATTGAAGGACTTTTCAAACAAAGCTTTCGTATATTCCCCAGGCCGAAAAGGATAGGATTCTCCCAGTTAAAGAACACTTAATTTCAATTAAAAAGCCACTTTAACAGAAGAAAAGGTGCTTTTGTTGAAAAATTTATTTGTTTGATTATTTTGTACTTTATGCATACATTTTTCAGTAGTTTTTTTTTTTGTTCAAAAAACCAAAAGTTTTTGAATATACAGTTTATAAGATTATGCTTAAAACGGAGAAACCAGATCTATATTAAATTAAATTCTGAGACAGGGTTATGTTTCAATGCCAGGTTTGTGTGAAGCTTGATGTTTCAGGAAAAAAGATTCTGTGAGAAAGTTCTGTTAAAACTTCAAATGGGTAAGAAGGACACATTGAGAAATGTAAAAAAGAGGCTATCAAACTTGCAACTTATTCTGGGGGAAACACTAATTAATTATTTCTATGACTTGCCTCTTCACATAAATGCTTATTTGAAGGGTAATAGCTAAAACTTTTTAAAATAAAGTCACGTGTTGGTACCAAGATGAAAAATTGGCTATTAGCTGATAGAAGTGGACAGAACTTGTCCTGTCATTTTTAATTTTCCTGAGGGGTGGTAAAGGGTACACTTTCAATGCAAGTACATAATGTAAGAAAAGGTAGTATGTAGTATTAAGGATTGTAAAATAGTGGCTTTTAAGCAAAAACACATTAAGTTTTTTTACTTAGCATTTGAAGTAATAAACTAATTGGATGTTAAACAACATTCACTAATGCAAAATTAATCAAAAAAGTATGAATTTCTCTTAAAATAGAATTTGATTTCAAAAATAATCAAGCATAATCCAACATTGCAAGTTGCTACATTCAGTGTGTCATTTAGTTGTTCAAATCCATTGAGGTTACTGTTTTTTTTTTTGTCCCCCCCCCCTGCCACTTTGTTTCAGTTTCCCTGTTGTACATGAGTGTATGCATGATAATCAGAAAAATCTGCTTTTTCCATGAGTAGAAAATTGAGTTCTTATTGTGAGTGCATAGACACATTTTTTATGAAAAGTTCTGAAAAAAAAACCTTTTGGAAATGATTTTTATGATTGAATATTTGTTTCTTTCAGATGAAATATATTTTTTGTTTGTTTGTGGTATGTCTGACACTGGAGGTTATTGTGTGTCCTCCAGTTGATCAGAAGAAAAAGGATACTGAAAAGAAGCAGGAGAGAGAAACTTCAGACGCTCTAGATGAATACGTTAGTAAATGCTTTTGTATCTTTTTCTATTTAAAAGTTAATAACTATCAAAAAGGATAAAGATATTTTATTTTATGGTAATGTTATATGCTAGTTGAGTGATTCCCAGCCATTTTTGGGGCCCATTGTCCCCCTCTCTATGGGTTGACTGTCACTTTTCACCTCCTCTGCCTCTTCCTTGGAAAAAAAAAAACATAAGTTAGTGGTAGTGAGTATGGGAGTTTTTGAAAAAATAAATGCCTAATTTTAGATTGAAGGAAAATATGTATAACAAAGCAATTGTATCCAATCGTTTTTAAACTAAAAAAAAAAAAGAAATAAGAGCAAAAGAACCTTTTCTTCCCCCAAAATGAACTGATAAAAACTACTATGTACTAGCCCAAATTTCCTTCTAGAGAGAGTTCTTTTTTTGTTCAAAACGGTCCTTACATATATACTGCATCAGAATTGGCAATGTTGTTAAAATTAAGGCCTCAGTGGGGTGTTTTTGCCCCCAAACTGCGCACTCAATTATGATCATTGACTAACTTTGCAAAAACAAAACGTTTTGAACATTTTTTTTTTTTTTTTTTTTTTGAATCTGAATCTGGGGAAATTAAAACCACTGACATTAAATAAAAAAAGATAGAAAATGAAAATTCATTAACTTGATAATGAATTGGAAAATAAATCCCAATTGTTCTACTGAGTTGTGACCATGAAGCACCATCTAAATTTTAATTTGTTTCTTTTTCAACTTGTGATTTCATGTCTTAACTCTTAACAATTGATTTCATATACTTTAAAATCAATCCTATTACAACGAACTTCAAGGAACCACAAATTTTGTTTGTTGTAACAAGAATTTCGTTGTAATGGAATCCACGCAATGTAACAACAATTAAATTGGGACTAAATGTTCATTTAGTTGAAACAGAAATTGGGGAATCTATTGTGCTAGTGTATAAAAACAATTGCAAATAAGAATTTGAAAGTCTAAAGATTTTCTTTTTAGTATTTTCAAGTATTATATTTTCAAATATTATTTTTAAAACTTAAGTTAATATCTGTAGTTTGCTAACGTATTTAAATAGAAATATATTAAGAAGGTTTTTTTTAAATGGTTTTTTGGTCTGTAGAGCAGTTGACAAACTCTCTAAAACTGCAGAGGCTGAAATTCAAGTTCCACTCTAAATTTGAATTTTAGCCTCTGATATGTAAAAGGCCTGGCAACATAGCTAGATAATGTACACTTGCACGCCGTGCATGGATACATTTGTCGCTGTGCAGATACATTTGCAGCAAATGTGTACTTCGCTCAAAATGTTTTGATTAATATCAATATTAAACAATGGTTATCTTGAAAATCTGTAGATAAATTAATTTAATTAATCTCTTGCTTTAATGGACATGTGATTGAAAGCACAATAAGCATTTTATTACTGGAAATTTTACCTACCCACTGTATACTTGCAGATAGCTTTGAGTTGTGTGCAGATACTTTGAATATTTTTATTTTCATGTCTGATAAAGGAAAATGCCAGTTCTGTTTTTTCAATATTTTGACATTTATTTCGTAATTTTCTGCACAATACATTGTTTTATCATCAGTCTTCTTCTCAACCATTATAAATTTTGAATAAACAATTTAAAACAAAGAAATTTAAATTTCCTGCTCAAACAATAATTGAGTTATAATCAGGGACCAACAAAAATTGCAAAATTTTAAGGGCTTGGAGTAAATTTTTGGTCCTAGGCAAATTATTTCACTAGTCTCTTGCCAAATGATTTTTTTAAATGCATTTGGCGCTGAGTACATGTTGACAATTAGCAAAAGTTTTGAAATTTTTAGTTAAAGCAATATTGGAAAACAGGGAATACAACATTTTTGAGAAAAAAGTTGAAGTATGGAATCATGTTCAAAAAAATTCAGTGCTCTAAAATATTGTCACTTTTAAAGTAATATTGTGTCATTAAATATTTCTTTGAATATAAATATCTATTATTTTTTTCTGCTGATAATGATTATAAAATTATTATAAAAAAAATTTTACTTTTTGCACAACTAGTTGAATCAAGATGTCTCAAAGTAAAAATTTTCAATAAGTTTCCTGAATTATTTGCACTTCTGTTTTGAAAGAGTCCTATTTTGTAAGGATTAAAAATAAAAATTAATATTTTAAACATTGTGATACTTGTATGTTGTTGAGTCAAGGTTTAAGCTGGGTTCAAAAGATCTTTAGCTTAAAAGCTAAAATTGAGGGGGATAGTTTGACCAAAATGCTGAAGTGTTACACATTTTCATATCTTTCTTAATGCCTCAGTGTGTTTCATCTCCAGCTGAAAATAAAATTCATGTTTCATCTGTGTCATCTTTAAAGAAATAAGTGCAGCAGCTATTTTTTTAACATAAAATAAAAAAGAAAACACGATTGGTTTTTAGATTGTTTGCAGACCCGTCCTCCTAATAATGCAGTTAGGGAGGGGACATAATGCCAGATAAGACCAAGTATTATTGAACTAAAACATCTTAGCTATGATTTAAAAAGGATTAAGTTGTCTATCACCATGCATGCTTCCATTCTAGGATCATAATTTTTTTAAAATTATTTATCTTTTATTGAGCAAAAAAGTGAAAATGCTTTATTTTCATAATTGAGATAGTGTTTTCGCATGTGTTGAGTATATGTTTATAATATTGTCTTTGCCTACAGGGTTTAGAATATGGAAGATACTTACAACAAGTTGTGCAGGCTCTGGAAGAGGACAAGGACTTTGCAAAAAAGTTGGAAAATATTAGTGCCGAACACATTAGGGTGAGTGAATTTTTTTTTTTTGTTACAATTAGAAATACAATAGGCTGTTATTAAGAGGTTAATGCAATTCATTTTTAAAATTAATTTGCTATGTCTCATATGTATTTATCACTAAAAATATCATTTATAAAGTATTTATTAATAAAATTAATCCCTTCTGTTTAGCTAGTAAGTAAGGCATTTGAATTTCATGTTATGCAGAGAATAGAGATCCTAATATTAATTCCGTAACTGCTAAAATTTTCAGACAGCCTTAAATTCATGAAAAGTTTTTTGAAATTAAGTAATTTATGTAATTTTGTCAGAGCTTTAGAATTTTCTGATTTATATATTTGATCAATATGATAAGCACCCTTAACTAATTTTAATTTCTAATCTTCAAAAACTTACGATGAACTCAAATTAAAAATTTATATTAATTTCTATGAGTCACTTAAACTCAAATGCAACTAGATTGAAATTTTAAAGGGTGGTGTGGGAAAATGACTATCCTACAAGTCTGTTATATCAAATGTAAAACATATTAAACATTGAAAATAACATTAAACACAAAATTAGTGATGTCCAAGTGATGGCTGCTGTGAACAAAAGCAGGGGAGTTTTATATGCACGGATGCCATCAGATTTCAAACTGCATAAAATCCAAATGAAAGAGTAAAAAATAGCTGTAATGCACAAGCATTACACATAATTCCCAAAAGTTGGCAAGTATGCAAGCAGTTTTATTTTCAGGAAAAGTTTACAATCAACTTTATTGTTAAATCAAATCTGCAAAATTTCCCCAGATGACTCAAATTTTCCCCAATCCTAGATCGCCGAATCAGACCTATTCTGTACCCCTGCTATGCACCAGCTCTGTAAACTAACTTTGTCTGTCAGTACTGCTTCAAGAAAAAGCCTTTAATTTAAATTTGTAACCAATATGCGTCGACAAATTTTAGAGTTGTGCCACTACTATTGACAGTAAGCAATATATTTTTATGAGATTCATCTAGAAGTTTATTAAGACACATTATTATGAATAAATAAAAATTTCTATTATAAATGCATGTGTATTTGATTTTGATATTTGGGTCAATCCAGTAGAAATCACCCAGGCCGTGTTGCTCGACATTTTTGATTTTTCTAATTTTTTTACCAGTTATTTCTCACTACTAAGTGAGTTCAAAAATGTTGAAAGAAAATTTTTTAGGCTCATACTTTTTTTTTTAACACTCCATTTTAAGTTTGCTTAGTTAATTTTACAGCTATCAAGACAAAACAAAATCCTACATCATCAGAATGATGCCGTAGGTATGATTTGCTTTCAAAATATTATTTAAGTGGTGAGAAAGGTGAAAAAAAAAATTAATAAAAAGAGGAGAGTTTCAGCTCTATTTTTTCTTTCTTTTGTAGATATAATACAGGACTACTTGTTGTAGAAGTTTTAAGCTTGAGAACTTTCTTTTTTTTTTTCCCCCAAATTTTTCAAAAATAGCAAAAATTGCACTTTGGCGAAGTTTAAAGTCTAATATCTCAAAAAGGACTGAGTGAAAATTATGAAATTGATACAGGTAACACCTTTTCATGACATGAAAATATGATAACTATTTGATGAGTGAGACTCATCTGGTAGTAGAGTTATAGGGCATTAAAGTTGGCCAAATATTGTATTTTCGCAAAGTTTAAAGTGAAATATTTCAAAAGGGACTGAGTGAAAAATAATGAAATTAATACAAGTAGCACCTTTTGATGATATGAACCTATGATTAGAATTTGGTGACTGAGATTCAGCTGGTATCAGATTTACAGTGCATCAAAGTTAGTCAAATATTGCATTACACATACACAAAGTTAAAAGTTAATTAATAGATAAGCTTCACTTTCCAAACATTTAACAGCAACAAGAGTTCCTCTTCTTTAATAAATTAAATTCATGCGATAGAAATATGCACAAAAAATAGGCAAATGAATAAATGAAATAAGATGGAGGAGCATTGTAAAGAATCTATCTCTATATACGAGGGTTGATCTAAACGTGAGGTGATATACATTGATTGTGAATATACAGGCAAACCAAAAGACCTTTTAAATTTTCTATTACGGGCAAAGCTGTGTGCGTACCACTAGTAAAGAACATATCTCTACATACAAGGGTTGATCCAAACGTAAGGTCAACACTTTTGAACTCGCTTAGTAGTGAGAAATAACTGGTAAAAAAATTAGGAAAATCAAAAATGTCGAGCAACAAATATTATTCTTTTTGGGTGATTTCAAATGGATTGAACTAGAGACGTACCGAGTAGCAGTTTGGCCGAGTAGCCGAGTACCGAGTACTCGGCCTTTTACTACTCGGCCGAGTACCGAGTTACCGAGTACTCGGCCTTTCACTACTCGGCCGAGTTACCAAGTACCAATTATGTTTTATGAAGAACCACCGACGCACATGTGATGAATTATGAACTTATTGGAATAGTAGTATAGACCTCCTTGTCCATATAATAGTTTTTAAAACTAAATTCCTGCTGAAATTCAATTTACGCATTATATAAACAATTTTGTTTGTGTCAACAATTTTACAAAAAAATTATTTCTAAAATTAAAAATAAATAAATAAAAGGTATGATAAATCAAGTTGGAATTAAAACAAATTTATGCCAATCAGTTATAGTTTTAGTCCGCCAAACATAAATAATTTTAATACAAAAAATGTGCAGGAACACTGCAGACATGTGTTTCTGACCCCCCCTCCCCCCCACAAGGAACGTCTTTTTCAGTGCATAACATGTGTGCTAAAGAATGTAAAGACATTCGACAAAAAAATCCGACTTTTGTCGGATGCCTTTATATCCACGAGCTCCCATGTGGTGCATTGAAAAAAGAATTCCTTGTAATGCCCAAACACGTGTCTGCAGTGTTCCTGCACTGTGCTTTCAACGTTGTTTTATTTTTTAAGCAAAGGTATTTTCATAATTTTTAATAACTAATTTTTGTTTGTAACAAAAATCCATTTTCAACATAAAAATTCCATATTTTCTATACTTTTTTTTTGCATAATTTTACATAAATAAGTTTTATCAACTTTGGGGACATTAAAATAAAGATTTATTCTATTGAAGCATTAAACTTCATTATTCTCAAAATTTAAAATTTTACTTATAAATTTTAATTGTAAATGATTGCAGAATATAATACTTGCTCTTTTTTCTATAAATTTTAGTATCTGCCTTGGACAATATTCAATTTTTTGCAACTACTCGGTATTGGCCGAGTATCTGATCAGAATTTGGCCGAGTACCGAGTACTCGGCAAACTGGCCGAGTAGGCCGAGTACCGAGTAGTTACCGAGTACTCGGTACGTCTCTAGATTGAACCATTTTAGGTTTTTTCCGGAAAATAACGATGCAGCAAAACATATTTTTCTTCTGCCACGTAAAATCCAGAAGAAAGGTTTTTTGAGCAATCACCATTGCTTATTGTTCTCATTTGACTGTTTTTGGTGTCCGTGCCTTTTTCAACTTGGACCAGAAGCCTTTGCAGCACCACCGCCCACCGTCCTCTGCTGGCGGCGCGGCGCGGCTGCTCCGGTTTGGAGCTATCTGCTTCTCCTGGTTGGAGGCGTCCATGTCCTACACACACGCATGTTCACACACATACACACACACGACTTTACACACACACACTCACACACGCCTACGTATATACACACAGGTCTACGCGCACACACAACTATGCACACGTAACCGCCCAGGAGGAGAGACAGGCTTGGGGGGGGGGGACAGGAGACGTTTCTGGAAACAATAACTCCAATGAGTAGGGTCCTGTCTCAGTTCGTGATTGCGAAAAACATAATTTGGATTCAAAATTTCAGAATTCAAATTAATTTTCTTTTTATTTTATTTTTTCTTGAAATCTTATATTCACCTGGAGTCAAATTTTCAAAGCATTTTTTTTTTTTTTTAGCATTGAAACAAATGAAATCTTTAAGGTCACCCTAACGCATACTTAAATGTTTGAGAGTACTAATGCTACAATTTAGTTCTTAATGCAAGGGTTAAAGAATAAACAAAGTAATTTGGTGGCAGATTTTCAAATAAATAAATCAAGGGTTCAAGTATAAATTTTTATTTATTTTCTTAGGTAGAATTTCAGACCTTTTTTTGTATGATTATTTTTTAACAAAGTAATTGAACCCACTAAATGTACATTTAAAACATGGAAAAACATTCCATTTTTTAGCAATTAAAATGAATGAGTCAAATTTTACTAGGTGGCTATTCAGCTTTTTTAATTCAGTTTTTTTTTTAGTTCAAAATATAAATGTTTTTTTCAATGCATATTTTCCTCAATCTATTTGCACGGGCGGGATATTTTTATGCACATATTTTCACTTTTTTCAAGAGTTCTAAAGTTTGGCTTTTGTGATTTTACGTGTTCTGGCTGTGACCATTCAATCACTCCCACAACCCGTACAAATCATTATGTTTTGAGTATGATACTGATAAATGATACGTCATTGTTCCTTATTTTGGAATACATGATGACTAAATTCCAAACTTTACTATTCCCTCCCCCCATAAATGTGAATATGTGCCTGAAAATCACCCCCATGCAAGTGGATTCATGGTGATCTAAGCTGTATTGATACGAAAATTGAGTTATTGCTCACGCATACAATGTCCTTTTTTCCTATTCTAGAGTGGGCACATAGCAAAAGAGCTGGAATTCGTGAAACACAACGTCCGTTCCAAACTGGACGAGCTGAAGCGCATGGAAGTGGACCGTCTCCGTAAGCTCCTGCAACAGCAGATGGAACGTACCGAACTAGGTCTGTACCGTGACGGAGACGGACATCTCTTGAACTCTCCCGACGGCCGGCGTTGGAGAACGATCCCGAGCCACAGAAGTGGTTCCGAAGGTGGTGTTGGGAATTTCTGGCTAGGTTGTCTCCTTCCCCCCCTCCCTCCCTCCGCCCTCATTGCTTGTCTTTCCCTTCGTGCTTCCATCAGATAATTTTCCTTTGCTTTTTGTTAAAATTGGGTGATTTTTCATTGTGCTGCTGGTTGTAACTTTGCTCTCACTTGCAGCAAGTTTTAGTCATCAGTAGGCTGCTTTCAAAACATTTGACTACTCCAATTAGAAAGTAACTTGCAAAGTTTTAAATCCAATTTCACGGAAAGTAAAAATTTGTTTTCTAAATGAATTGAAGAACATGGGAAAATTCAACGCCTGTGAGGAACTGCTATGGAACTTGGTTTGCGTTTAGATCTGAGCTCTTTTGACGGTGACACTGCTTACCCCGAAACTCATTTCAACCCAACTTGGCTCATTTTTCACATTTATGCTTTGTTGAAATAAATGTATTTTGATAAGGAGTTAATGTAAGAGGATTGTCCTTTTCTCCTTTTCATTTGTAACTTTAAATTGTCATTGCATACAGGTTCAATAATTATATTTTTCCTTTTTCTCATTGAATTTTTTGTGTTTAGATAATTAGCTTAATTTTAAACTTTTTCAAATATCTTTTTTTTTTGTGATTCTTTGAAATGTTGAGTATTAAAAATGTCTATTGAATTGAAAATACTTAATGATGAAACCAAACAAAGATTCCAGAACCTTTTTCCTTTTTCACGGTGGCGACAGATCAGGGAAAAGTCAGGGAACTTTAATATTCAGGGAAATGTCGGGGAATTTCGAAAAAGAAACGAAAATTCAGAGAAAATTGATTAAATGAAGTTTTTGTTTTGTTTTGCAAAATTAAGTACCCTAATTTCCTACACATCTTCCCCCAATTTTCTGTTTAGAAAAAGGTAAAATTAATGAGGTGCGATTATACACTGCCTCATATTTGTGTATCTTTTTTTCTCAACGTCCAAGTATTGAATTTTAATTTATTAAACACAGGATGAACTTTCTAAGATTGCTTCTGTGTCTGTAAAGTTGCTTATTTTACGTAGCTTGAGTTTACCTTTCACGTGTTCCATGCTAATAAACAAAGGGGAAGCCGTCATTAACGTCGTAGCGCCCTTGCCTTTACTCACTGTCTTGAACTAATTAGCATACTGTAATCACAATTTCAAGAAAAAAATTTTGTTTTTTAAATTAATACAGATTTTAAAAAAAGCTTAAAAAATATGACTTCTTTGCATTTTTAATTTAATTGCTAAAATTAAAAATTTTAAATGAAAATAAACTTTAATTTTTACCATCGCTGTTTCGCGTTGCCTCAGAAAGTTTTTTTTTCAGACTTTAAAATTCTTTCATTTTAAAACCAAGTTATATATATTCAGTAAATTACCGCCCATTAGCCAGAGCTAAAGCAAAAATACGTGAAATACACCGCCAGCTCAGTCATTTCCAGCTGAGGACTGCAGTTTCGTGCTTATTAGCACTCATCAGCCCGGCATAGGAAAGTGACTGAGCTGGAGATGGAAAACCTCTTAAGGAAGCAAAGAATGCGAAAATACCTTGCCTCGCGTTCAATCTTCGAGTTGAACCGAAACATTGCTTCGGTCACTTGTCTGGTCTGCTAATTCTATATTAGCTACCAGTTTGTTTCGCACTCTTTGCTTCCTTAAGAGGTTTTCCATCTCCAGCTCAGTCACTTTCCTACGTCGGGCTGATGAGTGCAAATAAGCACGAAACTGCAGTCCTCGGCTGGAAATGACTGAGCTGGCGGTGAATTTCAAGTTATATATAGTTATATGTATATATATATATATATATATATATATATTTTTTTTTGAAAATAATTGATTGTTTTTTGCATTTTAATATTGTTGTTTACAAAAGTAATCTAAAATCTTTTCCCTGACAAATAAAGAAATCATTTGAAATTAAGTTACCTTGTGTACATAAGTAAATATTTTTATTGTTTTTTAATAGTTAAAATTCCGTATTCATTCATTAAAACATAAATTCTTGATTAGAAAGTAGCTCAATATGCCTGGTTTTTAATAAGGTTTCAGCTTGTTTTATATAAATATGTCTCTTATTTACGTAAATAAAACTAAATTACTTCTATACTTTCACTATTACTAGTTATTCTTACAGCAATAATTATACTGCTTGAAAATTTAGTTTAAAATGATTTCCTTATAAACTTTTTAGTTTTATTATGATTAGATATTTCTTTAAGAGTGTTTGTAATAATTTCTCAGAATCCTTATGCTAACTGGTTACTGGAAGTAAAGAGTATTTGTTTTAGATTTCCTATAATATTTCCGTGTAGATATTAATGTAATATTTTTATTTAAAAAGGGAGCATCTTTTCATAATATATTTTTAATTAACAGCTTAAAATGTTTTTTTCAACACTGCATTTTATTCAATATGCAATGGTTTCAAGTAGGGCAAAGCAAGGAAACCATTATCATTGGTCAAGTAAATCAGGGAAATTTGGTGAACTTAATCAGGGAAATCAGGGAAAAGTCAGGGAACTTTTTTTCACAGTTTCTGTCGCCACCCTGTTTTTTCATACCTGAACAATGCTAAAATAAATTTTGAATATATAAATCATGTTTTTTAAGCAATGTTAAAATGTTTTCAAACCTTTAATTTACGCTTGATAAATCCTTCTTCTTCCCTTTGTGCTTTGTATTAAAATGTCTTTAGACTTTTTTTAATTTAAAAAAAAAAATGTTTTTATCCCCTTATTGTTGTGTTTCTAAAATGTTACATAAATGTCACTATGTTTGGTACAAAAATTTCGTTTATTAATTTAAGTATGTTCCCTTCTTTTATAACTAAAATCAAGATTTGATCTAAAATTAATTATAAAACTTTTACTTATAACTATATAAATTTGTCATTTATGTCCAAGTATTATTTTATCGTAATAGCGTTTCCTAAGTGTATTTATGATTTATCGGAGATATATTCCATAATAACAATACTTTTTGCAGGTTTGGATCGTAAACGAGTGAAGATACCATCACATTTAGACATTGAAAATCCCCACAGTTTTGAAATAGAAGATTTAAAGAAATTGATACAAACGGTTTGTTAAGTTTTTGTTTCATTCCATCTTTTATAATTTAATATTTTCATTCATTTTGTGTTGTTGCATATATTTTTAATGGATTTTATACTTTTCATTTTCTGTTAATAGTTTTGGTTGTGATGTGAAGTTCAGTTTCTTATATGGAATACAAAAGAAATGTTAGTTTTTTCAAGAAATGTTCCTAATTTTGTGTCTCACTTAATGTAAGTACACAAAACAGCACATTTTCTCGGAACCTACTTACCATGTAATAGGTACCTCGCTTTTTCAGATCTCAATTTTTAAAACTTTAAAAAGAATCAGAATAGTGATGCAAAAGTATTCAGTTATTGCTTTCCTTAATCTTCTAAATGATGCTAAATTTTAGATTAATAACTTGGTAAAGTAATCAACAAAAAAATTTCCCACTATCGTGGATAAAGTATCTTTTTTTAATATACTGTAAAATCACATTTTTGAGGAAAAGCGCCTATAAAGATGAACTTCAACAGCAAAATTTCAGATTACTAATTCTAATCATTTAAGAATGATTAGAAACAAAAATATCATAATGGTACATGCTATAAATATTTATGATTAGTGTATGTGTGCAAATTGGCCATAATAACTACATCTTTATGACCACATCCTAATTACCATTTCTTTTTTTATGGATATGCCTCATATTACCAAATCTAAAAAACCGCAACTCATGACAGGTGTGAATTTCTCCACCATTTCCGTTCCATTTCATTTGTAGAAACAAGAAACCCAACGAGTAGGGTCCTATTGCAATTCGTGATTTTGGAAAACATAATTTGAATTCAAGATGTTAAAGTTCAAAAGAATGCCATGGCTGAATACAGGATTTATTTAATTTTTTTCTGCCTCATCAAGAGTTTTTTCATGATTTCATTTTGAGAACAAAGAAAAAGTACTTTATGCTGTAGTGCAACTGCTGTGCTTATGCCATATTCCATCAAATAGGTAAAATTCTCTGAATCTGCCCCAATTTTTGATGTGACCAATATTTTTCTACTTGTTGATCTGTGACATGTACTGTCGGCCCCGATTACTCGTATATCGTCGGTTCTAAGAAATATTATTCAATAAAGCAGGCTATTTGATAAGGCGGGGAACTTTTATTTACCTCTCTAAATTGAAGACAATATGTCTTAAAACGTAATAAAAATAAATCAATCGCTATATAAAGGAAATAATTAATGTTATTGCTAAAAAGTTTTTGAAATATACTAAATAAACAACAAATAAGTTCAGTAATTAGTATATATATTACAATTATGCATGCAAATTATAAAAAATAACTTTCAACTTGAGTTATAAAACCTTGGTTTTGGCACCTTTTTTCAGTGTAAAATTCCGAAAGTAACCCCCCTATCGATTATAGCCCCCCCTTTTTTTGTGGAAAGTGAAATCACTTTAAAATCCTGAATATACCCCCCCCCCTTCACCTGAAACTTTTCCGATCATCTTCATTTGTCACTCCCTGCAAAAAAAGGATAACATTTTCTGCTTTACTTGGAAAGCATTTACAAAGGTTTAGTTCCCCCTCCATGTGCAGTTTTGCTTTTCTAAAAAAAAAAAAGAAAGAAAGAAAACACAATGATTTAAAGAAAACAAAAATGGTCTCCATAGTTTATTCCTTCCAAAATGTTTAGACTCCTTTTGATGCAAGGGCGCCCTTTTTTTGTTCATAAGTATTACAAAAGAAATTTATATGGTTGTACTGCTTTTTATTCATTTTGGAAGGAGCATTTTTGTTCTGATTTGCGAAACTGAACGATCTTCAACACGGCGCCGTTTTGAAAACGTGACGGCATTTTGGAAACGTGTTGCTTAAAAAGTAGCGCGAAACTTAAAAATAACCTTTTTTGAAGGAGAAATAATGTAATTGAACGAGTTTAGGATCATCAGAAATGTAAACTTTACTAAATCGAGTAAGAGATTTGTCTGTGTTTGCGTTCGCGATTTTTGTAAAGCTCAGTTTTCGAAATTACAATCTTTGTAACGAATTTGCGACCGTGATTGCGATTTTCGCTTCTTTTCTGAAACAAGAACATTAAGATTTTACTTCTTTTACTGTAACTTTATTACTTTCAGTACATAATGAATTTTCAAGCGATAAATTATGTGGGTTTTGCCAACTTAAGGTGCAAAATCCTTTCTTTCGAAAAAAAAGTGCGCCCTCATGCAATTTATTACTGCTAAAAAATTATGACAAGTTTTTATTAATTAATTTCTCTTTCTTCATTAATATTAACTCTTATTTACTTATTATTTCTTTTCTGTACTCTAAAATTAATACTACTAAAAACAATTATTTTCACTAATTTTTCAGAAAAATCTCGATTATAACCCCCCCCCCCTTCTGAAATCAACAAGTTTTGTTTTGAAAATAGGGGGGGTTACTTTCGGGATTTTACGGTATGTTATTTTTGGAAAAATTCCATAATAGGGGAATGCTTGCTCAAAGTCTTTTGGGAACACTTTTCTGACTCCTTTTTTCCCCTCCTCGTCTACCATATCTTACAATTAATATTTATCATCGTCTAAAATTGGTATATTTATTTGTCTTATTTAATTTAATTATCGACGCAGTATTATTATTATTATTATTATTTAATATAATGACAAAAACGCAATAAATTTGATAGAATAGTGCAAATGCTTTGATGGAATATGAATGTTGTTTTTCTCACCCGTTGTCAGCGATAAATATTACTTTATATTTTAGCGTCAATAATTGTTCTTACTTAATTTCTTTCTAAGTTATTCAAAATTTTTCTCAACAAAAACATTTGCGAAAGCTCAATAACATTGTTCAATTATCCGGGGAAATTATTCGATTAAGCGGGGATCTTCAACATTGCGTCTGTGGGGAAACATTTGGTTCAGGGAGGTTTTATTCGTATAGGTGGGATATTCGTTTATATCTGTTACCCGATTATGCAGGGAAGACAGAACCTCAGTTTAGCAAGGTGAATTCTCCCACAGTTGTGTGAATACTTTAATGAGAAATGTAAACATTAATACAGCTTAAAATTAAATATCTCCCTTGCCGCCCCCGCCTCGGCCATGCAATAAATATTTTAACTTTTGCTGAAATTTGAAAAATCAAATAAATAGTTATGTTGATCCCCTATTGAATGTTCTGAGTCTGTTTGAAATAAAAAATATATATATATGCAGTGAAACCCTGATTTTACGTCCCCGGAAGCTACGTTTTCCCCGTATTTCACGTTTTTTTCATCAGGTCCAGTTTTTCCATATACTAATAATGTTAATTTAACCCACATGAATAGTTAATTATTTATTAATGTGTCCCGCATTTTATGTTTTCCCTGGGAACTTATTTTTAAAAAATCTAAAATCAGCAATATGTTTCCTTTAGCATTGCTAATCTACGCTGTTGAAAGTAAATTATTAAAACAGAAATGCTACAGCTCTACTATCCCATTACTTTTTGCCTGTCAATGAAGATGAACGACAAGAACCGGAAGCACAACCTGTCCCTTCCTTCAATATTGCGTTAAAGAGCTTATGAATAGTGAAAGACTTTTCTTTCTCGTTAAAAAAACAGGAAAAGCACTTGCAAAGTATTTCAATCTTGGAAGATGCTGCATTTACTTTCAATTGATGAAATTGATTGAATACATTAATGATGGAAAAGCATTTCACTATTTTCAACCTAAACGCCGAATTCGCAACTAAATGTGCTAAAATTATATATGTGTGATGTATAATAATGTTCTTTTCATAAAATATAGATATTGTATCTTTTAAAACAGTTATCTTGACTACTTTGAGTTTTTTTTTTTTTTGCTGTCTATGTACTTTTCACATTTTAAGTTTTCCCATACAGTATAACTTTAATTTAACGATACCCGATTTAACAATTTCGTCATTTTAATGATGCATTTCACTGATCCAGATTTGAATGATAACTTTTTCCAGTCCCTTGACATTCGTTAAAACAGGGTCGTACTGTATTTCAAGCTTTTTTTTTAACTCAGTCCCTTGAGAAATGTAAGATCCGGGTTTCACTGTGTTATGATTTACTTCTTTTAACCAGTAACTTTTTATGAGGACTTGAAAATAAATCAAAGATGCTAGTAAACATATATGGGTCATTCCATACAGATCCAACGGATGAGTTCGCTCGACCATTGTTAACTTTTTTGAAACTCATATCCCAAAAAGATGTATATGAATGATGTTTAAAACCACTTTTATTTTTTCTCTAACCTTAACCCTTGATTTTTTTTAGAGGTCGTCGAAAGTGATTTTCGCAGTCAAAAATGGGACTTTTAGACCTTTGCATTTTGGCCAAAATCTATTTGAATTACAATTGAATTACTCAATTTCAAGGACCTGTATCTTTTTTAAAAACCAAATACACAAAACAATATATATAACATGCATAGTACTTGAATGGAATATTCAATTGGCCAAGAAATTTTATTTTTAATTCCATCCCCTTTTGGTTTACAGGGGTCTAAAAATGTCATTTTTCTCAATTTTCTGATCTTTGAGGGGCTGTAATTTATAAAGGGTAAACAAACACACAATTACAGCTATATTTTCTCATTAGTTTGACTCCAGTGATTAGTTTTTGCCATATTACACTTTGTGTTTTTATCCCCTAAGCGAGTTATGACCCTTTGAAATGAGTAAAAATTTTACATTTGACCTTGAACTTTGGCCTGCTGCCATTATTTTAATTATTAAGCTACAGCCATGTAACTCAGCATGTGAGACTATCATCTTATGCACTTTAACATCAAAGCGTAAAATTAACTGCCATAAATGTAATTCAAATTGATTTTGGCCAAAATGCAAAGGTCTAAAAGTCCCATTTTTGACTGCGAAAATCACTTTTGACGACCTCTAAAAAATCAAGGGTTAAGGTTAGAGATAAAATAAAAGTGGTTTTAAACATCATTCATATGCATCTTTTTGGGATATGAGTTTCAAAAAAATTAAAAATGGACGAGCGAACTCATCCGTTGGATCTGTATGGAATGACCCATATTTAATTATGCATGCATTTTTTCCCAATGTAAAGGCTACAAGTGATTTAGAGGAATTAGACAAAAAACGACGTGAAGAATTCAAACAGTATGAAATGGAAAAAGAAGCAAAGTATCGGGAAAGCCTAAAAAACATGACTGAAGAAGAGAAAAAGGAAACTGAAAAGCACCATGAAGAAATGATTGAAAAGCATAAAGATCATCCTCGAATTCACCATCCTGTGAGTTTTCAATTTAATTTTCTGACTTTTCTTGACATTAGTTCATGACTAATTATTTTCTGGTTTAATCGGCTGTATCTTTTTAAAACTCATTTGCTCTAATCAGCCAAATGATTGAAGGAAAAACTTGAGCAAAGTAAACATTATAAACAAGTTGTTATATTGGTGTAAAAGCATGTACATGAAAATTTATGATTGTTCTCCTGTCTCACGATTAGGCAAGAAACTAAGCTTTTTTTTTTTTTAATTTTAACGAAGAACCTTATTGACTTACATTGTTTTCAATGTCGATAAGATAGATTTTAAAGCTACCTTTTTGTAAATTTATTTCATTAATTTGAGTACAACTTAAACATTTATATAAATTCAATATAATAACTAACATAAAAAGTTTTTAAAAGAAAATACATGCTTTAAAGGCTTAACAGCAAATATAACAAATAAGTAAATAAGTCAACATAATTACAAAGTTAAAACATCTCAAGTTTCCATAGAGTGCAAGAAATCTTGCTTTGCTTGTACCTTTCAGTTTAGCTAATTTACCATTGATACATCAGTAGAGACCAAAAAGTGTTTCAATAGAGAAACATGAATCTAAAGATTATTATAATTTTTATTAATGAAAACAAAAAAACTCATGTATATTGCTGTAACATATTCTGTAGAAAAATGTAATTTATCAAACTTATACAATGTTTTAAATTTTATTTCATTTTTTTTTAATTTACCAGTTTTTTATTTTAAATTAAATTTTTTGGAATTTAAATTAAAATGTAAGTAAACTTTAGATGTGTGTGCTTTAAATTTACAGCATTCGGGTAAAATAAAATAATATCATTCTACAAAAATTCCCTCATGCTTCAAAAAGCATTTTGACTGCACAATTTAACTACAGAAATTGTGCAGAAATTTGCTTCAGAAACACAAGCAAACTTTATTTCACATAGCTTGTCTGTGAAGTTTTTGTAAAGTAATGTGTAAGACAAATTATTCCTGTTTTTCATTATTAAAGTATAAAACTTGTTCTGGTGATTTGTACATCAATACCAATTCTGCATTTTCTTTCAAGGGTAGTAAACCACAATTGGAACAAGTTTGGGAAGAACAAGATCACATGCCAAAAGAAGAATTCAACCCTAAAACATTCTTTGCAATGCATGGTGGGTTTCATTAAATTTATTATTCCTTCTGATCTTAGCTTAAACTTACCTTTTGTTACATATTTCTATGCAGAGCCAAGTGCTTTTTTTTTTCCCCTTTTCCTCAGATTTCTTTTATTATTTGCCTAAGTATTCGTGTTATTTTCAATTTTAGTTAGCAAAGTAAATCAATTTTTTTTATTTGGTTTACGAATGTAGCAAAAGTTATCAATGCAAGTTTGAATTCATTGGGAAAAAATATGTACTTCATATTTCTTCAAAAAATAGTTTTGCATAAATGTATGTTGAAACCATTTCATTCTTTTAAAAAATATTGTAAAATTATTTTAGAAATAACCTTTTTTTTTTTTCTTTGTATGGACCGTGCGTTTTTCTAATGTAAAGTAAACTAAAAGAGACAAGAGCTCTTTGATTATTACAAAACTGTATTCAATAATATTGGCACATAGATTACGCACACACTTCAGATGAAAGCATGTTTTATTCCAACCAAACGAGTTATCTGGCTGCCAAGTCACAACTCCCCACTCTCAGCTCAAGAAAGGGTTTTTTACAGAACTTACCAACATTCGAGAACAATCAAGACTATTTGCATATATATTTACATACTTCTAATTTACATATTTCTACAACTTATGGAAAGGAAAGAAAGTAAAAGAGGAAGAAAAGTTAAGCCACACCTGGGGAACGATCTCACAAGCTTTAGGTTATCAGTCCAGTGCTCTAACCATTCGGCCAGCCGGGCGCTCTCTTGCAACTTGAATTACGACATTTCAGAAATAACCCCTTCCTTTTTTTTATATGGACCATGGGTTTTTCTAGTGTAGTGTGAACTGAAAGAGACACTAAGGCTATTTGTTAACTTCAAATTGATTACTACAGAACTGTATTCAATAATATAAGTATTAAAAAAAAGATGAAATGATTTGATTGACTTCACAGAAAAAGTTTGTATGTTTAAGCCACAAATTTGAAATGAAAAATCAATTGTAATTGTTCATTAAATTCCTTCATTAGTTTATCTAAAAGATAGCTGTATACAACCCAAAATCAAAATAGAATACTTTTCACTTTTTGGAAAAAAGTTCATTTTAACCAAATATAAGTGCAAATTAGGTACTTTCTTAGACCTTAAACTATATATTTCATTTCAAATATACTTTATAAAAAATAATATTAGATAGAATAATCCAAAATTTTTGGTTATGAGGGTTTATATTGAGCCAAAAAATTAGAATATTCAAATTAAAATGGGTAAAAACATTTAAAAAAAAAAACAATATCAATACTTGAATGCGTCATTTTTTGTTGGAGTCAAAAATGCTTGAATCCTTTCACATACGGATTTTACCACCTATTTCCATTCATCGCTTCTGTCACTATTTCCAAACCCTCTTCAATGCGGCAACGAGTTCAATTTAATTGGTGGACACTAGGTTTGAACCCCTTTCTTTAGATTTGACGATGCCACATATTTTTGCTCCTATTTAGATCGGTAGAATTGCTTGACCAGTTTAATACCGAAATCCCTCTTTTTTTGTTTAAAATCTAAGAGTCAATATAGAGATGTGACACGGAGTAGAATCTTGGTGAAAGATAAATGTGTCACTAAATGTCTCACTAAAGTGCCTTAGATGAAGTTTCATGCAGTATTCTTGATAAACAGCGGAATTCACATTGTTTTATTTTAAGATACATACAATTTCCCAATTCCAGCAGCCCTCATGCACCCACATACCATAAAGGATGTCCCAAATTTGAGAGAATGTCTTACACAAGATTTCACTTATGCTTTACTTTTTAAACATCAAACCTGAACACCTTTTTTGTTCACAGATATTTTCAAAAAAAATTCATCACTGACTACAATACGTTGGATTGTTTTTTCTAACTTTAAGCAACTATATAGTACGTTCTTTGTTTTTTTCCTATTTATCCCCTTGAAGACAAATTTTGAGCAATAAAGGGCTTTTAAAATGGCATAAAATTATTCGGGCATCAAGTTTTATACCTGTGACAAACTTTCGGTTGACAGGCATGTAAATATTTTTGCTACTTTTTTTAATTTACATTGAATTGAATTGATTATTCTAATTTTTTGACCCATATAAAAAATCAATATAATTTTCCAATGTGTTGATGATCCATAAGTTGTTAAAATAATATCTGCAAAAGTTGTTAAAATTGATTTACCGATTAATGGATAATGTGTTTTACTCTTTTTAATTTGCATGCATTCGTTTTTCCCGATTCAGGGACGAGTTTTGTTCAAACAGTTATGGTATTTTATTATTTTGAATTTAGTTTGTATATTAGTAATTCATATCAGCAGGACTCATTATCATCCTACTTTTTCATACTTAGCAGGAAAAATCCTACTATTTCTTATTTTTTAGCTTAAATCTCTTGTAGATAACATGAAAAATTTGCTGTAACTTCAAGAATGCTTTATTAATAAAACAAATTCTTTTAAAAGTTCAGGGAATATTATGAAAAAACTTGACAAATGTTTGCCTAGATGCTTTTGTTTCTATACTTCTGTTGCATTCATAGACTATTGCCTATATTTTTAAATCATTAATTCTGTTTTACATTTCAATTCATCAGAGAAACAGAATTAAGTTTTGAGTATTGTCATTACTTTATGACTACGACTGTTGAGTACAATTACTTCATTGTCTAAATTAACACCAAGGTCCAAAAATGTCCCTTCATTCCTCACATTCTAAAAAAAATTCTTCAGTTTTAAAATCCTGGAATCTAAATGCTTGTAAAACAAAAGTAGTTTTTGAAAATCAAGTGCTAAATAAAGTGTGACAAAATTCTTTTAAAAAAACAATCTGTACCTCAGAGCCAGAGTAACGAAAGTCACATTATTACTACTTTTCAGGATAGTGGCAAATGTATATAAAGCTTGGGGCTCACACTCTTTTATGCTGGTTAACAACTATAAAGTTTTTTTTTTTTTTTTTGCAGAATTATGTTGTGATGACTCAATGTGGATTAAGGTTCTGCATATTAAGCAGTGATAACCTGAAATTCGCCATTTTTTAATTTACGTTAGTCTGGCTCTGAGGTATAGAAATCTAGACTCAACATATAATAAAGTGCACTGCACAAAAAATACAGTTAAATCTTTTCCTAATTTGTAAATAAGGGTCAATCCATTTGAAATCACCCAAAAAGAATAAAAATTGTTGCTCAACATTTTTGATTTTCCTCATTTTTTTTACTAGTCATTTCTCACTACTAAGTGAGTTCAAAAGTGTTAAAAGAAAATTTTTAGGCTCACACTTTTTTTTTAATGCGCCATTTTAAGTTTGCTTTGTTGCTGTCTTTGGACCAAAGACAAGTTTTAAGTAAATGCATCTAACTTAGTTAATTTTACAGCTATCAGGACAAAACTTCTTGCGTATGGATACAATATAGGACTACTTGTTGTAGAAATTTTAAGCTTGAGAACTTTGTCTTTTTTTTTTTTTTTTGCAAAAGTTTTCAAAAATGGCAAAAATCGCATTTTGGCAAAGTTTAAAGTCAAATATCTCAAAAGAGACTGAGTGAAAAATTATGAAATCGATACAGGTAACACCTCTTTATGACATGAAAAAATGATAACAATTTGATGACTGAGACTCAACTGGTACTAGAGTTATAGGGCATTAAAGTTAGCCAAATATTGCATTTTCGCAAGTTAAACTGAAATATTTCAAGAGGGACTGTGGAAAAAAATGAAATTAATACAGGTGGCACCTTTTTATGATATGATCCCGTGATTACAATTTGGTGGCTGAGATTCAACTGGTATCAGAGTTACAGTGCATCAAAGTTGGCCTAATATTGCATTACACATACACAAAGTTAAAAAATAATTCATAGTAAAGCTTCACTTTCCAAATATTTAACAGCAACAAGAGTTCCTCTTCTTTAATAAATTAAATTCATGTGATAGAAATATGCACAAAAAATTGGCAAGTGAATAAATGAAATAAAGTGGACGAGCATTGTAAAGAATCTATCTCTACATACGAGGGTTGATCTAAACATGAGGTTCCCATCAATTTAACAAATATACAGCTTTGTCTATTCTCATTGAAATTTACATCGTTGGAAAGAAAGAAATGTTTCTCTATTTTTATACATAATTTCCATATTTTTCTGTGCATTATTGTCGACGGTGCCCTAACTTCTGTATCGAGCGTCACAGAATTCCACTGCCAACCCGTTGAGGAAGCGTCACTGCAATCAAGAATGGAATGGTTTGTTGACTGTCATGTCCCACTATCCTTGCAGTCTGGAGATCGAGTCTAATGATTACCACTTGTTTCTACTCGTAAGTATAAAGAACGCTTTTGACTGTCAACATTTCCAGAGCGACAACGAAGTCAAAAAAAACGGGTGAAATGCTTCCTCAGCGGGTTTGGCCATGGAGTCCTGGGATTCTGGAGTTCTTTACAATGCTTGTTCACCTTATTTCATTTATTGATTTGCTTATTTTTTGTGCATATTCTATTGCATGAATTTAATTTATTGAAGAGAGGAACTCTTGTTGCTGTTAAATGTTTGGAAAGTGAAGCTTATCTATGAATTATTTTTAACTTTGTGTATGTGTAATGCAATATTTGGCTAACTTTGATGCACTGTAGCTCTGAATCTCAGTCACCAAATTGTAATCAAAGGTTCATATCATAAAAAGGAACTACCTGTATCAATTTCATTATTTTTCATTCAGTCTCTCTTGAAATATTTCACTTTAAACTTGGGGAAAATACAGTATTTGGCCAACTTTAATGCCCTCTAACTCTAGTACCAGTAGAGTCTTAGTCATCAAATTGTTATCATATTTTCATGTCATGAAAAGGTGTTACCTGTATCAATTTCATAATTCTTCATTCGGTCCCTTTTGAGACATTTGACTTTAAACTTTGCCAAAATTCTATTTTTTCCGTTTTTGAAAAATTTTGCAAAAAAAAAAAGAACGAAGTTCTCAAGTTTAAAATTTATACAATAAGTAGTCCTGTATTATATCTACACAAGAAAAAAAAATAGAGCTGGGACTCTCCTTTTACTAATTTTGCAGCACTAAAACTCGTATTTTATGCTAATTTTCAGTTTGTAATTGTTAGTTTTTTTCTTCACCTTTCTCACCATTTAAATAAAATTTTGCAAGCAAATCATATCTAGGTCATTCTTCTGGTTTTGAATTTTGTTTTGTCTTGATAGCTGTAAAATTAACCAAGTTAGATGCATTTACGTAAAACTTGTTTTTGGTCCAAAAATGGCATGTTTCAATATTGTAAATGTTTTGGAAAAATTAAGTGAGCAGGGCATTTTTTTTTCTTTCTCTATTTGTAAAACTTAAAAAATATGTATATGGATCTATTTTGATGTTAAACGCATTATTTTTTAATATATTGTCTGGTCTTCAAATGCAAGTACTTTCTGTTGCTTAGTTGAATATTAAGTAACAGATTGGCCCCTCACAAAACATATCCAAATGTAGTTCATGAGTTCAATTCTTGTAAAAGTGCGGCTAATATTAAGGGGGGGAAATGCAGAATGTTAGTCTAAATTTTTTTGTTTTTATATTATAAACTTCTGTTTTGTCTATCTTTTCATATTATCAAGTTTTTTTCGCATTTCAATTCATCAGTTACAGATTTCGGGATATTTCCCCTCTAAACTCTAATAATTTTCTTTTTTGACTGAAGAAAAGAACTAAAACTAGCCATATATTATATCTGCCTCTAATTTTATTTTCTGACTATGCCACTGACTTCCCCCATCCAACCCCAACATTCTCGAGAAGTGAAGAAGTGAATTTGTAAGCACAATTTGTCCTCAGGATTAGGACTACTATGATACTTCTAGGATGCAATCCAATTTTAACTAGCTGATGATAATTTATCTGGTATTGAAGTTCATGTTTCAGCACCGTCATGTTGTGATTCAAAAACATTATATTTTGAGTTGTCATGGTTTTAATTAAAGTTCTATGTTCAGTTTTATGTTTTATTACTAATGTTTCTGCTGATTTAACTTCTATAATTATTTCTGTATTGCCCTGAGCACTAAAAAAAGAAAATGTACCCTGGATTATTTTTGAAAGCCTTTTTAGGCATCAAAAGTTAGTCAATCTTCAGATAAAAATATCGAAAAAAATCAAAGAAAAATGACCATAAAGATTTTTAAATGATATTCTATCTCTTTGTTCATCTTTTCTGTTCTCAATATTTGTGTCATTACCACTTTCAGAATTAAGTATTAATGCCATAAAAAGATATCTGCTAGTAAGAACTTATATATGAGTCGCCTATTTTCAAAACCGGCCAAGTGCAAAAATTCTCGATTTTCATTTTTTTTATAAGTTCCACTCAGTTTTACTAAGCGCTATGGTAACTAAAATTTTACGTTCAAAAGCGGCCTTTTTCAATGATAAATTAACATGGAAAGATTCGGTTAAGTTTCAAAACCGGCCAAGTTGGGTTTCTCATATAATCCGCTTGGAGCGCCCTTCACACAAACAGTCTGCACCTGTCTGTTGCTATAGTAACGAGACATGTCTCATTTCTTCGAGGGCAGTTGAATAATGGTTAGAGCTTTAAATGCGGTATATTGGCTTAGATTTTTTTCTTCGGGGGGGGGGGGGAGGCTAGGATTTCTTCCTCGCCTCCTCCCCCCCCAGAAAAAAAAATCTAAGCCAATGTACCGCACTTAAAGCTCTAACCGTTATTCAACTGCCCTCGGAGAAATGAGACATGTCTCGTTACTATAGCAACAGACAGGTGTAGACTTTTCGTCTGTGGCTCTAGAGAAGTAAGGTTATTTGAGTGAGTTTGAGGTTTGTTTTTAAAATCTTTTATGGAAGTCAGTTTTTTCAGTGTTTCATGTTTTTTTTCTTGATAAAGAAAAATGGAAGTGAATCCGCAGTGTGTTGAACCAGCCTTAGCACGGAAAAGGGTTCGAAATGAGAGCTCTTGGCAACGAAGCAAGGAAAAACGAATGCGATACAGTGATCCTGGATTACCCTTAATGCCAAACTGCAAACATGAAAATAAAGAAGTTTACAAGTGTGCAGATCTTCGCCGGGAAGATGTATCGGTGTTTCATAATCGTTTCTATTCGCATAAAACTAAAATCCTGCAAGATGCCTTCATACTAAAATATGTGATCGCTGATGACCCGTCCCGGAAGTCTAAAACTTTCCTAGACAGAGAACCAAAGATGTTTTTTGGGAAATTCTTTGTGCCAACTCCATCTGGAACTCAACTAAGGGTATGTCGACAAACGTTTTTACGAAGTCTAAACCTTAAAAAGCATCGGGTTCAGGGAATAATAAAGAGACATAAATTAAGCGGCACAATGCCTTCAGAGGGTCGTGGTGGCGACCATAAATCTGCAAATAATCGCGACAAACTTTCATCTGTTAAAAAGTTTATTGAAAAACTGAAATGCTGCGAGTCACACTACTGTCGGAGTAAAACTGTTGCTCGCATGTACCTTCCATCCGAGTTAAGCGTACAAAAACTGTGGAAAATGTATGAGGCGGAGTGTAATAAGGAACAACATGTTAAGGAAAGTTATTTTCGTAAAATATTTAATACAAATTACAATTTGGGTTTCGGTACACCTCGGAGTGATGTATGCTCAGTTTGCACCCAGTATAATGAAAAAATAAAAGCGGAAAAACGTGAGAACGAAAAAAAAGTACTAGCCTCTCTGAAACAAGTTCATTTATTGAAAGGAAAAGCTTTTTATAAAAAACTTAAGGAACGTCGTCCTGATTTATTGACCATTTCTTTCGACTGTCAAAAAAACCAAATGTTGCCTCGGCTCCCCGACCAGGCGTCATACTTCAGTAGGAAAATTCCAATGTACAATTTCACCATTGTTCAAGGAGATTCAAAAACTCCTCTCAACCCCAGCAACGTATTCATATACGTGTGGAATGAAACTGTTCTACCCAAAGGATCCAACGAAATCGCCTCAGCCGTTTTCCATCGCTTGGTTAACACAGATTTCACTGGAATTAAGAAATTGAGGTTAGTCGCGGACGGATGCGGCGGGCAAAATAAAAATTCAACAATAATAACGATGCTACACCACTGGCTGATAAAATTTGCCCCAGAAGACATTATTATTGAGTTGCTATTTCCAATGGTGGGACACTCTTTCCTCCCACCTGACAGAGTCTTCGGATTTATAGAACGTGACTTAAAAAAATTAGAAGTCATAGTGCGCCCTGAGGAGTTTGTCGATATTTTTAAAAATTATGGGACTGTAGAGCAACTTGGCTCTGATTGCCTTGTTTACGACTGGAAATCGGAGTGCAAAATTATAATGAAACCTCCGCAAAGCTGGCATTTTAAATTTGCACCCACGAAACGCTTTTTTCTTAAGAAATCTGGGAATCGGATATTAACAAAAGGAGAAGTAAATTATCAATCTGACTTGGGACAATATAAATCCATAACAAAAAAAAATCAGAAAGCAGAGAACATTCGCCTCAACATCATTCCAACTGGGAAACCCATTGCTCCTGCGAAAATTAATGATGTACATAATTTGCTGTCAAAGCATTTTGGGGACAATTGGAGGTCATTAAATACCCTTAAGTTTTACTCAGAACTGCGCCCACACCAGGATGATATTATTGAAGAAAATAACGAAGACTGTCACGAATTAATTATCGATCCAGATGAAGAAGTAAGGGGTTGAGTTTCATTTTAATCGTTCTTTATTATTCAAGTTTTTTATTTCCTTATCAATTTGCATTACTTCTGGGATTTTTTTTTTCGTTCTTGAATAATTTTTTCAGTTTGTAAAAGAGTTTATGAGGCAAAAGTATTGTATTAATTTTTTGAGATATATATTGTACTTAAATATATTTACTTTAATGTTTTCAGTTTATTTATTTTAATCGTTAACCTAATAGTTGAGTATCAAAAGTGGCCAAGTGACATATTGAGTTTCAAACCCGGCCAAGTGCAAATTACTTTTCTTAATTACCATTAGTTAATTTTATTATTTTTTAAATTAATCTTTCAGTTTGAATATACTAGGCTAGAAGTATAGATAGAACCACAATTGATACACCACAATTGATTGATATAGTTGTAATAAGTTTTTCGGCCCTCCTGAAAATTTTAAATCACTGCACTAGGCCGTTTTTGAAAATAGGCGACTCATATATAATAATACAATTTAGAATTAAATCTTGAAAGTTACCCGAACCAGTGACAAAATTCCACTGTTGCTGTGCACTCAGTTGTGTCTTCTTTACAGTTTAAATCCTATTGTTAATTTTATCCCAGTTTTCAATCAATTGTTTTATCTGTTGCAATCTTTCAATTTTTACATCAGTAATGCTGCAAAAAAAAAGTATAGTTAGAATATTTTTAATGACATTAATAATGAAGAGAATTCATGAACGTTGTTAACTGTATCATTCTTTGATGGCAGATGTGAATGGTGATGGACATCTAGATGTGCAAGAAGTTGAAGCCATACTTATTCCTGAGGTATGACAAAAAGTTTTATCATATTTTGTTTTTATTCCTTTCAAAATACTTGTTTATATCTTTTGTGTTATTTTCAAAAGAATAGGTTTTCAGAATGCCACAAACATTTAAATTGTTTAAGTGTTACGTGTTGTAGAATCTACAACTTCTAAGTTCAAATGAAAATGACCGCTCTGGAATGATTGACTTTTAAAACAAGTATAAGATTAAAAACTACTTCCCAAATTCAAGAGGTTAATATGCCTTTCAGTGACTAGTACAACAAATGATTTTGCACATCTAGCAAAATCAGTTGACCGTGTGTTTCTCCCCCGTCCACCAGAAGACGGAGCTAATCCTCTGGTCCCAGCCTCCACTAGCAGCACTGTCCACCGGAATCCCCTCCTCCTAGGTGGTGGCATCCATGTCCTGCATACACACACTCCTACATACACACACACACACAAACAAGTCCTTACACACATACACACACGTCTACACACAAACATGTCCTTACACACATACACACACGTAACCGCCCAGGAGGAGGGGCAGGCTTGGGAGGACAAGAGCCGTTTCTAGAAACAATAGCCCCCAATGAGTAGGGTCCTGTTGCAACTTGTGATTCCAGAAAACATAATTCGAATTCAAAGTGTCAGAATTCAAATTAGATATACACACACACACACACACACACACACATATATATATATATATATATATATATATATATATATATATATATATATTAATATCTTTTTTTTTTTTTTTTTTTGTGGAATTAATCACTTATGGTTTTCACTTCACTGTTAAATAGCTATATGTCCGACTATGTGTATGAAGAGAGACAACTGCACAATTTGTTTGGGCAGAAGAAAATGCTAAGGAAATGAAGCATTACATAGTAAATGTTTAAAAGGCAGCAAGACAATGTGTACCATTCTAAAAAGAACTTTGCCAAAGTGATCATACTAGGAGGAAGACTCCTGTATAGGAAGATAAATTAAAACTTCCAAATCCTATCTGAGTGTTGAAATTTGAAGAATTTTTCAAACTTGGATTTAAAATAGAATATTTTGTCAATCTGAATTTTGTAGTATCAATTTATGTAGTTATACTGAAATAAGACTTCAGTTTCATAGAGCTAATCATCTATTCTGTTCAGAATTAAATTGGGTTGAAAATACAGTGAAATCCTGTGACAACAAATACCAATATAACGAAATATCCATTTCAACGAAATGAATTTTTAGTCTCAATGAAATTGCTATTACAATGCTTGGAGTCCATAACAACAAAATTCTGGTTGCAGGGAACAAAATTTGTGGTCCCTTGAAATCCGTTGGAACGGGATTCAACTGTATGTTATGCCCATTGAACATAGGATAATTTCTCCTTAATACGAATTTTTGCATTTTCTGGTAACATGTTGTCACATAAACTTAATACATAAACTCCCAAACCATAGCTTTGTACACTTATTTTGTCTACTCTTAAAGTTTCATAATTTGTCATTTTATTTTTAAAAGGTTAAGAAGTTGTATAATCCTAATAATGAAGAAGATGATCCTGCTGAAATGGAAGAAGAGTTTCATCGTATGAGGGAGCATGTGTTTAATGAAGTATGGGTTTGTTATTTTTAAAAATCACTTGATAGTACATAATGATATTACACAAAACTGGCGACTTTAAAAATTGATGTTTCATAAATTTCCAAACCAAGAAAATGAACCCTTCACAAAATTTAAAACTGAAAACAGACCGTTCGTGAAATTCTGGAGCCCAAAATCAGAATCTAGCAATATCTGTTAGTAAAAGAAATCCATTTTGTTCACATTTTGATTTAATATAATTTACATATTTTTTAATATCACTTTTTTGTTTTTTTTGCTAATAACAATCTGAACTCTTTATTAATATGAAAGGAAATTTGATAATGTTTTGTGGGATCTAGTATACCGAAAGATTTCAAAAGACCACGAATTTAATTAACAGGTACTAGTGGTGTAAGTAAATGGTATACAGGGGCAATAGGGTGGTTCAAAAATACATGTAAAAAAAGTTTCTCCTAGATAACAGGACACCCCTCAATATTTTTAAACTTCTGGATAGTAATACAGTCAGACCTCGATATGAGGTCACTCGCTAATATCACCTCTCATATAAGAACACTATTCTAAAGTCCCGGCTCACTGAATAGGAATTCTATGTTGTATCTTATCGGATATATGGTCAGGTCATAATACATTAATCGCTTATAAGGTCACTTCTGTCTGATTTCTTTAAATGATTTCTGTGCTTAATAGACTTCCAAGAATTTTCCACTATATATGATCTTTAAAAAGTGGAAAGTCGTATTCCTATTGACATTGCATGTAGTGCACAGAATGCAGTAGAAAGTCAGTATTACGACAGTGACCCTAAAATATGATGCAGTAACGAGAGCACTTAGCGTGTACATATCGCACTTTTTTACCAGTCATGAGAAGCCAAAGAAATTTTTCAGAAAATAATCAGAAACCATTGTGCTTAAACTAAGGAAAAAACTATCAGTTCTGTATTAATGATAATTCAAGTTAGGTAAGTTGCACATCAGTTCTCTGCTTGGGCATATTTGTATGCAGCTTTACTCTAAATGAAAGTTCTAAAAAATCATTTCAAAATTTCTTATTGATTTCAAAGGTTTTAATTCGTTAAAATCTATTAAACTATTATAATCTAATTACTGATATTTTTAAACGTTTATAGTTTTTAAAACAATTTAATGTATATACATGTTTATTCCTTACACACATGTTATGAAATATATATGGATCGGTTATAAGATTACAATGCATATAAGATCAGTTTTGTGAAGTCCCGAGGGGTGACCTTATATCGAGGTCCGACTGTATACTGGAAGAATTTTAGCTTCCTATTTCAACTGAAAGAGGGTGCTCAACCCCCTCCCCCAAACCTCATATGCGTGGGGAGGAGGTTAAAAAAAGTACATTGAACTGAAAAAACAATGCTACGTATTGTTACATACACTAGTAATATGCATATACATTGCATTAAAATAATAATTTACAAAAAAAAAAACGCTGGGGAAATTAAATATTTCTAAACTTGTAGCATTTTCTATGCTATGGTTAATCTTAAATTAAGGGGGCATTGAGCACCGTCTTAATATTTGAGTAAGTAGCTAAAACTTTCACAGCATAATACTATTATTAAGTCTAAAAAAAATAGGGGTGCCCGGGACTTTCACTCGAAAAAAATTTTTTTTTGAACTACCCTGAGGGGTATGCAGACAAAAATTATCTTTTGGGTGGGATTTTTTGTCCTAGTTGCTGTTAGGTGCCAATGTGTGTTCAATCCAAGGGTTCTTTGAGGGGTTTTGACCCCAAAACTTTCCCTACCTAAGGCTTAAATTTTAGATGTAACTTCTTGTTGATTCTTGTGCTTTATTCTGCAAAAAGTGAAAGTGCTTTGAACACCTTGCAGTCGACTGTTTTGGAATGCAAATCTGGATTTCATGTCAATTCAAATGCTTAAGTTATGCTTAAACCTTGTATTTCTGAATGATCCTTATTAAAGTATTTTAAATAGAGCTTTCTATACATATTCTTCTTTTTCTTCATATGTTTTTTAACATTTGTTTCTCACTTAGACTGATAAAAACAAGGATGGTCTGATTAGTCTGGAAGAATTCCTCAAAATGACAGAGCAACAAGATTTTCAAAAGGATGAGGGATGGAAGGTGAGTTAAAATATTACTAACCACTTACTAAATAATATACTTTACATGAAGCATAATATAGTGAAACCTCACTATATTATGCTTCATTGCTATTTGAGAGTGATAACAAACACTCCCAAATAGCAAACTTTTTGAGTCCCAAAAATTTTTCTAAAAGCTAAGGTTGTAAAAAGTGGTTTTACAAATCCTATGTCATCCTCACCTTTGGATTTCAATTCTATCCCCCTTTCTCCAACCCCCTATTTATTTTTTTTTCCTGCATTTCTTTAAAAAAAATTTTTTTTTCACTTCAGTTTTTTTTTTTTTTTCATCAAACTTCATATTTTATAGTTAATTGTTTTTGTTGCTGATATAGTTTGATCTCCTACAATGTGAATTGAACCCGTCTTTGTGTCTCCCACCTGCACTGTAGCACTGCCATCTGGACACAGAGCATTGAAAGGCAGCGGCTGTAGCAAGCAGTACCCATTAAGACCCCTTGTACTTCACCATTACACTGAGATATTCCAATGATTCTAATGTCATATTATAAAAATTATTTGTTAAGCTGACCCTCAGGAAAGTTTTCAAACAAGATATGATGCAACATGCTCTTAACAAGAGATGGAGGACTCTTGCAGAAAACAAAACGATTCTGAGTTATTCAAGGAAGACTGCAGACTGTCTTTAGAGGTCTCACCATACATTATTTTGCGAGACCATCTCTGTTGAATCAGAGTGGTGCTCCAGAATGTTCTTTATGACTCTAACAACCAATGACTTTTGAACATTTAGAAAGTTTTTTTTTTTTTTTTTTTTTTTTTTTTTTTTTTTGCACAAGCACTTGATTTTACATCCTGGGCCTGTATTGGAGATACATTAGGTTAAAGCTACGAATTGAATTAACAAAACAATGATTACAAATTTCAAGAATGGCAATAAATAACTTTTTTTTTTTAATGTATAAAACACATTTAAATGTTGTATTCGACTATCACAATATGAGGACATTATTAAATAAATTTTGACTGTATGTTCAGCTTTTTAATTTTAGTTTCAAAAAATAAGTGCTGGTTATTCATTTTAACTTTCTGGGAAAAAAAATCTGTTTAAAAAATAGTGATTTTTACTATTTATGGATGTGACCGTCAGACTTCATAGTTGTTCAAATATTCCTGATTTTTTTAAATACTTGTTTTAAGGAATTTTTTCCCTTGCAGTATTGCCAAATCTGCCAAAAAGGAAAATTCCCTCTGAATTTAAAAGGAACGGGAATGTATGCTTTACCGAAAGTTGTCATGCCATCTTTAAAAGTTCCATTTCTTTGCACCCTAAAATGTATTAAGTATTTTAAGAGTTTGAAGTAATTTAATATATGCTACACTAAATTAACATACTCTATTTGTTATTTTAATAGTTTATAATATTTTTTGAGCAGCAGTTTTAGTAGCGTCAGAAATAAGGGATTTTAAAATATTTTTAAGTATTTTTTGTTCTACGTTCATTGTCAATAGTAACTTACATACAATAAGAGATAAATCAGGATATCTACGTTTGTACCAAGAGTTGTGAAACACCTTGTTTACATTATAATGGGCAACCACAGAAAAAACATAACGTTAAAAAACAGGTTTAGGTGTGTTTCAGAAACTAACCATTGTTGCAATTGTTACTGCATACACTTTTTCTCCTTTTCAAATTTGTTTTATTTTATTTCATTTTATTTTTATTTATTTATTTATTTATTTATTTATTTTTTTTTTTTTTTTTTTTTTGTTAATTTTTCAATTATTATTTTGAAGGATTTGGATGAACAGACAGTTTTTTCGGATGCAGAATTGGAGGAATTTATGAGGCATAGAGCTATGGTATGAATTCATTTGCTATTTTATGTAGTTCAGCTAATTCTGTTTATCTGTTTTAATTCTTAAAGCTTGTTATGAATGAGCACCCCTCTCCCTCCTAATAATATGATTGTTGTCCTATTCAATATCAATATAGAATGGATATTGCGGTCCATTTTTTCTTGGATTGCTTTATTACTCATTGGGTAATAATATTTTAGAGTAGGGGTGCACAACTTTTTTCAGTGAATTACACACCTATCATTTAGGGGGATCAGGAGGAGCAATTGCCCTGCTCCTTTATTTTTGAGAAATTAATGTGTAAGTGGGAGGTGGTTTTTAAAAATATTTGTCCATGTAATTTGCATTGAGTACATACTCTTGCTCTCTTGGAAAAATTCAAAAGAATGTGTTTAGTCACATGTCCCCAGGGCTGTCCAAATAGGCGAGCAATTGCCCCGGGCACTAAGATATGAAGGGTCGCCATAAACTAAGCGTTTTCTGCATTTCCTTTTTTTTTTTAAATAGTTTTTAAAATTTAACACATTAGATTTCAGATCACAGGCATCTCTAGTACGACACTGTTAATTTGTACTATGCTATATTGAAACCGTGTTATGCGAGACTTTTATATTTGCTTATTTAAATTCTTTTTCAATTATTTTTATTTATTACGTAGCTTAAATCAGGGCAAGATTTACTGTGTTTTGTGTTACATCAAAACTGCAATATGAAACTTTGAAAAAATGTTAATCAGTGCAATGTGTACTGTACAATATTAAAATCAAGTCTTCAGGTGTAAAATTTGATGATAACTTGAAGTTTATTTTTCAATAAAACCTACAAAACACATTATTAATTTTTTTGAAAATAGATATGTATAAAAATTAAAAATGACGAAAAACAAGAGAGGGGGAAAAAAATATTTACCAACTTCATTCACAAAGAACAAAACGCATACTATCAAAAAGGAAATCAGAGAATTTTTTGCACCAATAAAGTTTGTTTGAGCAACAACGAAAAAATAAAATAAATAGAATTATTCTATTGCTACATTATTTTTATATTTCATTGGACAAATTTATATTTTTTTTAATCGCAATACCCCAAAACAGTTTGTTATTAAATTCATCTTTTATGCAGTGTAATATAGAATCAGTTATAATAATCACACATTTTGTTCTGTTAAATATCAAAACCGTGGAGCACAAAGACTGTGTTTTACCAGGGACGCTTGTACATGTTTGATTATGATTCTAGAAAATAGGGAGAGGAGCGCGAGAAAATATTCGCCTCAGGCACCATCCTCTCTTGGGACGGCCCTGCATGTCCCAATGTTTTGCAGAATTGAAACATTAAATTCCTTTTATTAAATAGCTTCATTGAAGAAAACAAACTTTATTTAAAAGAAAAAGATAGCTGCTATGGAGCCTTTCTTGTAACTGCTGCTTAACCATCAGAGGCATAAAGCTTTGCACGTGTTAAAAACTAGCGGTATCCGCACAGCTTTTCCTGTAGTAGAATTTCAAAAAATCACTCAGTAATGAATGATGAATTTCCCACCAACATGCTATGTTAGTTTGCTCATCCATATTATGGTAATTTACTCGTCCATGTTATGGTAATTCGCTTAGTATTGCTGCAGAGGAATTATATCCACCAATGGTGGCTTAAAATTAGAGTAGAAGAAGAACAAAATTGAATTTTCAAAAAATCACTTCGAACTGCTCCTCCCTATGCTACAAACTAATTTAGTACCAAATTTCATGAAAATCGGCCGAAGGGTTTAGGAGCTATGCGCGTTACAGATATCCAGACATCCAGCTTCATTATTAGTAAAGATTAAAACAAAGGTCATGTGTGTGCAGTCTTTTTTTTTTTGCTCTGAAAAATGTTGAATTAAAGAGCCTTTTTTTATGCAGGAAATTAAACATTGTGCTCTAACAGTAATATTGGTTAAAATTTTAATACAAAACCGTATACATTATTATTTTTCAAAAAAATGTGCCATATTTTAGAATTAATATAAAATACATGTGGTGTATATATTGATTAATTTTCCATACTGATTATTACACTGCCATGTGCAGGTAAACAGCAGTATCTGCAGAAATGAGTTTTCAAGATAGTTAAAGAAATGTGTGGTGGATTCAATATTGACAATAAAAAAAATGTTTGAATTAGACGTTTTTTCGTGTCTTTTTTTACAGAAAAAAAAAATTAGCAAGCTTGTACTATAAAGATAACGTACAATAAATGACAAAAATGCAAAAAAAAAAAAAAAAACATTTGCAGTCACTGCCCTTTACCTGCACACAGCAGTATAAAGAAATAACATAGTAATAAAAAATAAAATTAGCCATCAAAAGGAAGATCTGGGAAAAACTTAAAACAAACAACTAAAGAAGTTAAACAACAGTTTTGTTATTAATAGATTTTACTTGGAGTACAAAGCCTCTTTTATTATGATTAAGTTAAGATTGAAGTAGTTTTTAATGCACATGCTTTAAAAAAATGCATGAAAAAACTTTTAAAATATTCATGTTTCTTTTTTTAACTATAACTCTTGCAAAATTCTTAAACTTTGAAGATATGTCTTAATCTAATTTATAAGCTAATTTTTGGGAAGCAAAGTGTTTAAAATCTTTATTTTACTTACAAGTGCATTGTTCTTCCTTTCTGAGTTGTATAGTTTTCTTTTACAAATTCAGTTTCAAAGTAAATTATGTTCTTTCATGTGAGTGTTTCTATTTTAAACGTACAATTAAGATATTTTAAACTATTTTTTGCATTTAATAATGTAGCACTATTAAAATGTGTTTCTACCAACCATTGAATATTTAATCCACTTATGTAAAATAACTAAAATTTTTAGTATCCTCCTGAATATGCTCAACATGGAGATCCAAGAGCATATTACAACATTCCAAATGCTCCTATGCAGGGTGTGCCTCCACATATTAATTACCAAGTACCTCCTGGAGGCATGCCTCCTCAACCTGGTTATCCTCAAGGTCAAAATTTTGGTGCACCTCCACAAGGCCATCCTCAGTATCCCCCTCAACAACAGCAATATCAAGGAGGACATCCTCAACAACAGTTTCAAGCTGGGTATCCTCAACAGCAACAGCAATTTCAAGGTGGACATCCCCAACAGCAGCAGTTTCAAGGTGGGCATCCCCAGCAGCAGCAGCAGTTTCAAGGTGGGCATCCCCAGCAGCAGCAGCAGTTTCAAGGTGGGCATCCCCAGCAGCAGCAGTTTCAAGGTGGGCATCCCCAACAGCCCCAGTTTCAAGGTGGGTATCCTCAACAGCCACAGTTTCAAGGTGGGCAACCCCAACAGCAATATCCAAGTGGACAACAACAGTATCCCGCGGGCCAACAACAGCAACACCCAAGTGGACAACAACAACAATATCCTAGTGGACAACAACAACAGCAGCAGCACCTTGGTGGAAATCAGCAAGTACAACAACCTAATATTCAAGGAGTTGCATCTAATAAAGCTTTAGAAAATAACGAGGCTGTTAATAAGAATGCACCAGATGCATCAAACTCAATAAATCAGGTAGGCTACTTTGATTATTTTAATGTCAGTTTACATATAAAGAACACTATTTCACTTGAGTTAAGCATTGTTGGCTCGTATGGTTTATCTGCAATTTAGTACAATAGCCGCCCCTTATATGAATCACGTTTGTTCTAAACAGTTTTGATTCAATAAAGATGGATTTTGTTCTGTTTTTGACAATTTGATTCATTAAAGCGGCTGATTCAATTAACTGGCGCCCAAGGTACTTGAATTTCATAATTGCTCTAAATGTGATTAGAAATTCACTGCTTTTACAAGAAAGCATTTTTTCCCCTCAAGTTAATTGGGTGTTATCACAATCTTAGCCATTAATTTACTGTTTATATACAGTATTATTAGTAATGATTTCATATCAAATAAATATATCCAAGGGTGCCCATATAGGAGGGTAATTGGGGCTCAAGCCCTCCCCCCTTTAAAATGAGAAATTCCTTGTTTTTTAGTGCTGTTTTCATTGCAAAAATGTATAAAAAAAATTTCTTTTCTACCCATTAATGAATAAGTTATTAAAAATATCAAATTTTAATATCTCTAATCTGTACTGAAATCGGTTTCCATGGGGAAAATATTCTGCTAAACCATGGGGAAAATATTTGAGCGCCCCCCCCCCCCCCTTTAAAATTTTGCATATGGGCGCCCTTTAATATATCCTGAAGTTTTGAATGTAATTTTACTTTGCTCTTGCTATTTAATAACCATTAGTTCAGATCTGAAAAGTATGAAACTTAGAAATAAAATTATTGAAGTGCATGGTTTTGAGTGCCGAATTCAGGGTTCCATTCTATGAAAAACAAACTTTTTGTCCTGCATTTGTATTCTGTATTTCATCTCAACAGATATCCCAACTGAGATCCTGACAAACTTTGAGCTTTATTAATAGTAAAGATACATTATATAAAAATTGCTGTCATGGGCAAGACATGAAATGTCTCTTTTTCCATACTGGCTCTGTACTGAAATCTAAATTAGTGCATACAATTGAGGCAGTGAGAAGCAAAGGGATGCAAGTGGATATTTTCAAATTTTGAATAAAACACGTATAAAGATTACGTCCTAGGTAGGCTTTCATTGAATTTTTTTTCTGAATCATGCTATACAGCAGCACCTACCAGGGCTACAAGCACTATCTCTTGCCCCAAGACAGAGGAGGGGTTCATCTACCATTTGTACTGGTTATCTCCAAGCTTTTAATTTTGCCACTTGCATCCCTTTGCTTCTCACTGCCTCTATTGAACTTTAACTGTTGGGACTTCCCGATATTTGAGCGACCAAGTAAGAAGACATTGGGTGTCAATGATGTGAATCAATTGATTTCATTGATTTTTTTTTTCTTTCATTTTAAAGATTTGAACTTATACCAAAGGTTCCTTGAGCAAATTTAGATTTCACCAGTTCTGCATCTTTCATCATCAATACAGACTTTCTTCCCAATTTCTGATTTTGACCCTAGAAGGTTATCCTCAACCATTTTTATCTATTTGAGGTCTCCATCTTTAGAAAATTCAAAATTATAGTCAATAACCACTTTATCCAAGACTTACTATTTCTTTAATGGAGTTAGTTTGTTTTTTAACGAGAGCAAAAAAAAAAAAAAAAAGAGGATAGATTCATGTACCAAAATTAGCCCAGGAATTAAAAGTACTAAGAATTGTAGAGAAGACAGGAAAATAATACAATTCTGAAATACTCAGTTTTTGCCACTATTGTTAACTGATAGTTAATATATTTATCACATCATTCAAAGTAACAATTGCATATTGTTTGTACAAAATCAAATTTCACAGGGATAGAAAAAGATGATTATTTTATTGGGAAGTGAATTGGAATGTAATTAACAGTGTTGAGAGAAAAAATTTTGAGTTAAAATTTACATCAGTTTAAATAATTTTATTCTTCTCTCTGAAGAATTTTATTCACCTTAGTTTTCCTCAATTTCCAATGTGCTCATAAATGATTTACATGTTGTATTGACTCTTTGCTAATCTTGACTGCTGCATTAAAAATTTCTTTTCCTTCTTTTTAAGATTCCAAATAATGTAAAACCAAATGTGCCTGAAGGAGCTGCAGCTCAAGCCCCTGCTTCAAACAAGCAAGTGCCACCTCAGACTAAGTCTTGAATATAATTTTGTATGATTGATGCAGTCGAACAAAAAGGATCTGATGTATTGAAGTAAATCCAATTATATTTCCATGACTTGTTGAGAAAAAAAAAAGTATTATCTATTCTTCAGAATCAGAAGTATGCTATAGAAATGAAAAATATATTTTAAATATATTAAAAACAAAACTATGCATGATTTGAAACATACTGAGCCATCTACTTAATGTTGCATTATAACATAAGATATACCTGATAAAAGTAAAATTGACCTTTTTTTTAAAAAATGGGATTTGAATTGATTCTTTACATTTTTGTGAGAACGCATTTCATAGTTTTTATTGTAAGCTTAAAAAATTGTTATTTATATTCTCTTACATTCCATTTCTGTACATATTTTTAGATTTGTACATTTTGTATATAACATTCGTTCTTAAAACCAAAAATTGTAATATTTTAATCTTTGTATAGGTTTATTAATTGGACAATTGCTATTTCAGTCTTTTAACTGAATTAATACATTCAGCATGATATAATATGAATGGTATTTATAACACTGATGATGAATAATTTTTAAATATCATACATTTTTAAATTGCTTAAAATTATGAATAAAAACATTTCATTGCATCACTAGTACTTGTGAATCATTAGTGCTTTTAGCTGTTCAAAATGAAACAAAAGAATAAAATGCTTTGTTAATTATTTTCATTCTAATGCCATCCTAGTCATCCTTAATTAGCTTTTCAGACCAATTTTATTTTCTAAAATCTTCTTAAATTATTCAGGTGAAAACTAAAGATAATTTTTACAAATGTTATTAACTTGAAGTTACTCGGATTCAGATGGGATGAAATTTTGAAATGATCATGGCAAAATGACGAGTGTACATGCCTTCAACATCACAATAAAAATGTAAGGAGGATTAAAAATAATTTTACGCATAAAATTATTGATGTCAAAGCAGTAGAATGTTCTAAACAAAAAGGAACGAATTCTATAGAATGAAATCGGATTTCAAAATATGTGAAAAATAGGGACTGACTTAATAATAACAGTTAAAAAACCGATAAAAGCATAAATTTTAAGCTTAATTAGTAAAATTTCATAAGCATGCATGTTTTTGAACTCGAAATCCATGAACAATTATCAGTTCCCACAATTTTTAAATTTTTTTTTTTGTTGTTGTTGTTGAAATTCATGATTTTCCATGATTAAGAGTGATTTTGCTCGAAATCCACGACTTACCAGGAAAAGCTCCTTCCTTACGCTTGGTTGAACCTTACGGAGTTATTTCATCAAATAAATCATTTTAAAAAATTTAAAAATTCTTTTTGTGTTCTGACTCTTTGATAAAAAAGATTGGGCACTAGAGATGAGATGGGCTTGGCCCGGGCCCTAGAACCGAAAATAGGTTTCGGGCCGGACTCAAGCTAAGATATTTAATCGTCAATCTCCCAACAAATGAACATTTTCATACTGCGAGAAAAATGTGAACATTTAAATCAGTTCAAAATCAACATAAAATTTAAGCAGGAAAAAAAAAACACACACACACACACACACACAGAAAATAAATTAACTTATTTAGAGAGTTTTTTTTTTTTTTCGATTACTATTAATTTTAACATGTCATGCAGTAATGCATTTGAAATGGAGCATTTAGAGAATATTTAACATAACATTTTCCATTACTAGGGAGATTCAAAAACATTTTGAACTAATCTGTTGCAATATAAGTACCCATGTTTAGTAGTTGTAAAACCACAGCTGAGAAAAACATTTCATTAAATCATGTAAGACTGCAGAAGGCTCGGTTTTAGACACAAGAAAGTTTCCCTCTGGCTTGTATTTTGGTCCGTTGCTGGTGTGCATTACTAAAGTCGCAGATTTTGCCTGTAATCATTACAATTAAGGCAGTGAGAAGCAAAAGGATGTAAGTGAATATGTGTAAGTTTTGAGTAAAAAACGTGAGCAGCACCTACCAGGGCTACTAGTACTATCTCTTGCCCTAAGACAGGGGAAAGGTTCTCGTACCATTTGTACTGGTTATCTCAAAATTTTTAATTTTGCCACTCAGGGCCGGAATAAGCCAGCGCGGGGCCCATAGCAAATGTTGCCAAGGGGCCCTCGTTTTCGAATGATATAGTAAACATTAGAGCACTTCTTCATGGAGACGGGAAGTGTACTTATAACACGCATGAATACATATATGTGGATATAATTTTAGAGCTTTACGATCCTCGTCTTCCCGTTACTACAAGTTTTTAACTTTTAATGGGCTGGTTTCCTTCAGTCAAAAGTACTACTTTTAGCCATTAAAATGGATTGAATGAGCAAGAAAAAAAAATTAATAAATAACATTGACCCAGAAAATACTTTCATTTTCCCAACAGTTTTTTTTTTAATTAATTTTTTTAAATGTCTGGTTTTCAAACAAGGCTTGATCTTGATGGCAGCACAAATGATGCACTTTGCCGCATCTTTCTACTAAGCTTCCACGTTATGATAAACAAGCAGCGAATTAAAATTGCACTCTATGCTTGCTGTCAACCATATCGTTGCCAATACACGTGAGTAAAGATGCGAATTAAGTATTTTGCACTGTGAATGGCAACACTGAATGGCATTTCATCATTTGTGATGTCATCGGCAGAAGCCGTAAACGATGAAAGCGCTCCGATTTAAGTTTTTTTTTAATATTAAACGTAAACAAGTTTTAAAAAATGGTCAGATCCTATGTTTTTTAGCATGCTCTTTCAGAAAAAAATACTTTTAAAATTTTGGAAACGACCCCATTCCAAAAACGTAATTTTGGACGACATAAAGAGAGAGGTTCAAATAATCAGTAATCCAAATAAAGGGAGAGGGTCCGGGAGTCCGAAAATTTTCGTTACTTCAATTCTAAAAACTCAATTTTAACGACCGGGATTTTTTTAGGAAGAGAAGATTCGGAGGCCCCCTTATTTTAACAGGGTTCGTACGCTCCGGGAAAACCGGGAATTGTCAGGGAAAATGACACTGTCAAAAATGTCAGGGAAAAGTCAGGGAGTTTTCAAATTTTGTCCTCCAAATTTTTTTTTCCATTTTTTTCCCAAGGAATTAAGTACCATGAGATCTAGTCTTCGTTTTTATTGTGATTTCACGAAAAAAATTGTTAAATTTTTATCTAAACCGACGCTGGCACTTAAAAACTGCAATCGAATAATGAACGTTTTTTTTTTCACAACGAAAAATGCGCCAAAAGAGCGAAGATTTTCTTGCATGGAGTCAGTGAGGGGAACGCATTTCTTTCTACTGCCTAAAGTTTTAGATGGGTTGCCACAACATTCTGTTCGTTTCAGGGTTCGTACGCTCCGGGAAAAACCTGGAATTATCAGGGAAAATGACATAGTCAAAAATGTCAAGGAATTTTCCAAATGTGTCCCCAAAATTTTTCTTTTCCCAATTTTTTCCCAGGGAAACTTGTTTTATGAGATCTAATCTTCATTTTTAACCGACTTCAAAAAGGAGGCGGTTATCAGTTCATACCGTATGTATGTTTTTTTTTTTGTTTGTCCACTCATAGTGTCTCACCTAGTGAACCGATTTTGATGATTCTTTTTTTAATGGATAGGGGATGGCTCAACTTAGGTCCCATTACTTTGTTTGACCATATTTGTTCTTTAGAAAAAAAGTTATGGGCAAAAAACAGTAAATTTTATGCAATTTCCCTATTAAATGATATTGTAGCGAAGTTCGCACTTTTCATCCGTGGATAACGGTGGCTCAGTGGTAGAATTCTCGCTTCCCACACGAGCGACCCGGGTTCAAATCCCAACTAGAACAAAGTGAATTTTACTAAAATTTCGTTTCTACTGTTTCCCGTATTTTCTCGAATGTTCTATTAATTTCTGTACCTTTCCAAGTCTGGAAAGTTCCAGCACTTTCTCAAGTATTCGCTTCATTTGGCTTTCACATTGTCTTCACTATCTTCATCTACGCGACAATATGAAACTCATTGTTATAAAAGTTTGGTGCCATATAACAGTAACATTAATAGTAATTGTAATGATAATTTTGAATAAAGGCTTTTCTAAAGCAATACAGTGATATAGAACCGAACTTCTTACTAGGTAACTTCTTACTTTTACTGAAATATCTACATTTACACTAAAAAGAATGAAATAAAAAAATTTTGAAAAAAAAAATAGAACCGACTTCAAAATTGCTCTAAAAAGTGAAAAATAATTTTATTCTTTAAACACCATCGATAATACTTTTAAACATAATTTTTGAAGTTGGCGCAAAAACAAAACGTAAAATCCATTGTAACCATGCTTCGTTCATATTTTTATCAAAAAATCATCCAAAGTTAGGAACGAAACATTTATATCGCTACTTAAATATGCTGTCATCAATGCGTAATGCATGTGGTAGTGAAGAAACTGGACCTGGTAAAATTTATACTTGTAGTTGAGTTATGGCTGTGAATGATCGTTTTTGCGCCAACTTCAAAAATTATGTTTAAAAGTATTATCGATGGTGTTTAAAGAATAAAATTATTTTTCACTTTTTAGAGCAATTTTGAAGTCGGTTCTATTTTTTTTTTCAAAATTTTTTTTATCGATGTATTTAAAAAAAATTGTAACAATTTTAAAGCAATGAAAAAAGTGGCGACCCAATAAATCTTCAGCAGCCGCCATTTTTGGCTCTCAGTAGTTCCCAAGGAACAAAAAAATCAGGTGAACAGGAATTATGCGCAAACTCAACAGGAGAGAAGGCAATTTACTGCTTCTGAAGCACAACCTGTAGATGGGAGGGTCGATCGGGGAAAATCTTTTTTTTTTTTTTAATCGGAAAATCATTTCAGCTGCGTGTGAAACGTAGACGCCATCTTTGGTCATTCACAAGATGGAAGTAGATACGATCCTAAAATGCCCAAGTTTCTAAAAACAAAGCAGAGTTGGATGTTTTCTTTAATTGAAAACTGATGAAAATAACAAAAAAATGGTCTGCAAATTGTTTTTCAATTATTATTTTTTTTTTAAATAATTTTCTTGAGAAATGAAAAATTTTGTTCTTAAAACTTAATCTTATCCTCACTGCCTCGGACGCAAATGTGATAAAAACTTTTCAATGAATTATAGTTTCATGAAGATTTATTATTTTTTAATTGTCTTCATGCGACAAATTAAAAAAGTTAATTCTTATTTTTGGGCATAGCCGCCATATTTGGTCATTCCCAAGATGGAAGACACAAGACTTTTTAAGTGCCTAAGTTCCCGAAAACGGCATTGGATGTTAATTGCAATGCAAACTATTGAAAATAACACAAATTGTGCCTTTTTTTCCGGATAATTTGTAATTATTTTCTAGAAAAATGCAAAGTTTAATCTTCATAACAATTTTCTGTTTTAATTGATTTAGACTCTTATGTGCTAAATACTGACTATTTTGCTTTTATTGTAGCTTTTTAAGGATTATTAATTATTTATTATTACTTTTATACTACAAATCCAAAAATCTACTTATTATTTTAAATTTTTCACTTTGTCGCCATATTTGATCGTTTGCACAATGGAAGTAGACTTAAACTTCCAGAAACAGAATTGGATGTTTATATCAATGTGTACTATTGAAAATAACATTAAATGTGCAAAAAGTTATGAATTTTTGAAAATTAACTATTACTTTCTGGAAAAGAAAATTTGAAATTTTAATGTAAGCGTCCTTTAATATGTGAAAAAAAAAAAAAAAAAGATTATTGGCATTGGCCTAAAGATCAGTGGATGTTGACTTTTGTTACTAAGCATTACATGGTATGGCGATTGATGCAACAAGTTAATCATATTTATACTGAAATTTAGCTTTGCATTTTGCTGAATATGTTTTGTGTAACCTACTAATAAGAAAATAAAAAGAAGCATTGTAAACCAAAAGCGGATGCTAAAAGGTTGCTGCAGGACTGCAGCAAAACGCTATAATATTACGCGTGACATCAAAGAAACGCTAAAATAAGTTGAAAGTACTCAGTTTTCAACAAATAGTAAACAAATTAAAACACTTTTGAACAAAATGTTTAAAAAAAACTTAAAATTTTGACAGACAAAACAAAGGAAAAAAATTCCAAGTTTTTTTTTTTAAATCTAAGGGGAGAAGTTTCAGTTCTTCTGCATTGCTACTTTAAACAATTTTAATTATTTTGAAAATATTACTATTTAAACTTAAATTTTGAAAGAAGCGAGTAACCTGGAATTTTCTAAAAAACAACCTGGAAAACCTGGAAAAGTCAGGGAACTTTTTTTAACCAAAAGTGTACGAACCCTGTTTAAGAAACACGTTAACAAGTCAAAGAACATTAAGTTGCATCCTGTCTTAGGTAAGATCAAAGGGAAAAAATTGGGTTCACAGCGACTCTCCAGGCAGTTTTTTAAAATTGAAGTCTTAAATAAAACTGTAGATTATCCTTAATGATGTTGTAGAGAGAGGAAAGAGGGGTGTTCAAGGAGATCCCATCGGAAAATTTTTGAATTTATTATCTATTATTAATCTAAAAACAATTTTAAGCAAAAATTCTCGAAATTATATACTCTGAAAGGGTATTTTTTTTACATTCTTTGGTGATTTTGGGGCGGAGTTCGCGAAAGCCATTCAATGGAAATTTCTCGAAAGTGAAGTTGTGAAAAGGTGATAGATAGTAGGCCATCGCGGGTTATGTTTCGGTTTGGGATGGGGTTCAGGCACTCTCCGAGGCAACCCGGAAAATTTTCAAAGTTGAAGTCTTAAAAGAACATTTTAGACCTTAGTTAACAATGTTGGGGAGGGGGGTGAAAAGGTACACTCCCATTGAAATTTTTCGAAATTATAGTTCAAATTACGCACTTGTAGTTCACCTTATTATACAATGTTATAGGACGAGTTCGGGATTAGACTCACGGGAATTTTTCGAAACTGAAGTTTTAGCGGGTTTGATTATGTTATACAATTTTTTTCTTGAATTTTTCTGAATTTCAAGTTCGAATAGAAACGTTTTCGGCTACCTTTGGTGATGCAAAAGAAAGGGGTTAGGTTCGGGCAGTGGCGGATTCAGACTATGGATTTGGGAGGGAAACTTTTTTGGCAGTTATGCTTATGTTTTATATAAAACTACTCATTTAAAAAAAACACCATAAAAATTTAGTTTTACAACTCATCCTCTGCTTGTTTATGCTTTCTGTCAAAAATGTTTATGTATTTCAAATTTTGCTACTATAATTCTCAGAAATAATTTAAAAAAGCGTTTTATTCATTGGTGTATTTTTAAGTGCTTAAAGAAAATAATATTTGCATTGCAGCAGTGGTTCAACGAGAAAATACTTTTAGAAGTGGCACTCTTAAAATTTCCGCCATCTGACGGGGGTTCTCCCCCGGAAAATTTTTGAAGTTTTGAAAACACTATTGTAGGCGATATTTGTTGACGGTAGAGAAAGAGATGGGACTTTTTGGAGCAGCAGCCCCCAATCGATTGTTTGGTAAAATGGATTTAAATCGATCACCCCTCTGCCCAATTTTTTTGAAATTGAAGTTCCAAAAATGCAGTTACAGACAAACTTTGATGATGTTACGAGCAGTGGGGTTCTGGGGCTTTCCCCAAAAAGTATTTTGAAACTGAAGTCCTAGAACAGGGTGGCGACAGATCAGGGAAATCAGGGAAAAGTCAGGGAACTTTATTAATCAGGGAAAAGTCAGGGAAATATCAGGGAATTTTGAAAAAATAACAAAAAATCAGGGAAAATTGATTTTATGAAGGAAAAAAAATTTTTTTTGCTTTACAAAATTAAGTATTTTAATTCCCTACGCATTTTCCGCCAATTATCCGCTCAAAAAAAAGTTAAATTAATGAGGTGTGATTATACACTGCCGCATATTTGTGCATTTTTTTCCCTCAACATCAAAGTATTGAATCTTACTTATTCCCCACAGGATGAACTTCCTAAGATTGTTTCTGTGTCTGTTAGGTTGTTTATTTTACCTAGCTTAAAATTTCCTTTTACGCTTTCAATGCTACGTAAAATAAACAACCATACAGGCAAAGAGGAAGCCTTCATTAATGCCTTAGCTCCTTTGCCTTTATTCCATTGTCTCGAAGTAATTAGCATACTGTAATCAGAATTTCAAGAAGAAATCTTTGGTTTTTGAATTAATACTATAAAAGCTTAAAAATTATTACTTCTTCCTGTTTTTAATTTGATTGATAAAATTGAACTTTCAATAAAAAAAAACTTTGTTTTTTGCCGTTATATTATTTTTTATCACCGCAGATTATAAAGGTTTTCTTTTCTTCGGACTTAAGTGATTCTTTTATTTTATAACCAAGTTGTATTCTTCTTTTATATATTTTGAAATTAAGTAATTGCTTTTTTATTTCTTTTTTCCCCCTTGCATTTCAAAGTTGTTTGTTACAAAAGCGATGTAAGATTTTTGTTTTCATTACATACTGAAATCATTTGAAATAGAGTTAACTAAGTAACTTAAGTAAATATCTTAATTTTTTTATTGTTAAAATGCTGTATTCATTCATTAAAATCTATGTTCTTGATTAGTGAAAAGCTCCATATGAATGGATGTCAAATGGTTTCATCTGTTTTGCATAAATATGTCAATTAGTTATATAAGAATAACTACATTACTTCTATTATTTCACTATTGCTTGTTATTCTTGCAACAATTATTATACTGTTTGAAAATTTAGTTCAAAATAATTTCAATTACTTTTTAGTTCTATCATAAATACACATATGTTTTTAAGTGATTTTAATAGTTTCTTAAAATTCTTATGCTAAGTGGTTTCTGGAAGTAAAGTTTTTTTTTTTTAATTCTCTATAATCTTTCCATTGTAGAAAAATTTAATATTATATTTTGTAGGGGTTTTTTCCCCAAAAAAAATGACTTGATATGTTTTTTTTAACCATCTTATTAAAAAAGTAGCATTTTTTTAAAATATACCTTTAGTTCAACAACTTTACACAACTTAAAACGTTTAAAATACTGCATTTTATACAAACATACAATGGATTTCAAGTAGAGCAAAGAAAGAAAACCATTATCATTGGTAACGTAAATCAGGGAAATTTGGTGAACTTAATCAGGGAAAAGTCAGGGAACTTTTTTTCACAGTTCCTGTCGCCACCCTGTAGAAAACGAAGTTTTTAAGTGATATTCAATAATGGAGGATTTAAACGCTCTCCCCTTTAAATTTTCGAAATTGTAATTTTTTCATTTTTAGACTTCCTACGGGAGCAATTAAGCCCTCCTCCAGAAATTTTTCGTAATTGAGGTCTTAAAAACGTGAGTAGACCGTATGAGTTTTGTTAGCATCAGGTGTTCGACAATTTTTGAAATTGAAGCTCAAGAAAAAAAAACTATCTTAAACGATTTTCGATGTTGTTAGAATGCGAGGTGTTAGGTAGTTCTTCCCTGGAAATTTTTCGCAATTGAAGCCCTAAATACGAGATTTGAGACGCGATTTTGTGAGATTTTGTGGGGGAAGTGGACTTTCATAGCCTAGCATTGAAAGAAATAGCATATATTCCATGAAAAATAATAATTTAAAAAGATGATGAACAAAATTTTGTTGCTTAAGAAATCACTAGCGCATGTGTGACTTCTAAAGCGAAAACTTTCTTCAAAAATTATTTCTTTTTTATGAAATATAGGAACCGTCACGTGCGGGATAAAATAACCATTTTCAATGGAATGGACAAATACTTCTTTTTTTCTATGGTTTAAACAATTATTTCTATGAGATATGTTTCCTTTACGTTGGAACCATAGCTTTCAAAATTACAATTTGTTTTGTCATTGCTGTATTAATAGAGCAAAAATATTAACTTATTCATAAGCAAGTTACCAGAGGTTGACTTTGGATGTTCCGCACGTGACGCATGTAAAAAATTTTTATTTTAAATTACAAAATTGTTTAATAAAAATATAATTGTGTCAGTAGTATCTTTGTATCAAATGTAAAGATTAAAAAAAATTGCTTACCCCTGTTTTATTAAAATATTAGGAGATATGATGAAATGTTAATGAAATTTAAGCGTATTTTTGTCCCGCACGTGACGTTGGAATGGCCCATAACCATGACAGATGAATTTAGTTTTTGTATTTTTCTATAACTCCTAACCTCCAGATCTTCAATTTTTCAGAATCGGAGCAAAACCTAAAAGCTGCCACCCTTACCCATCTTCCTTTAAATATTAGACCAAGGTTCAACAAAAAACAACAGAAATATGGTAAGTTTGCCGCCCCTCCAGAAGTTGCTACCTGGGAAACTAGGGGGGGGGGCAAAGGGTATTAGATATGTACAAAAGGTAAGCCATCGGTACCGACTTGCTGCCGCCTGAATATTCCTGAATTCATATAGGTATGATTAATTCCCTCCAAACTATGTTAACAAGCAGAAAAAATTAATCCTTTAAGTGTCTACATCTAGTGGTTTTACCCTACTCTTTTTTCTAATCAGTTTTAGGTTTACTTGGGATTTTGAGTTTTGGAGATGGACATTCCCCCAGTTCCCCTCTTTGAATCCGCTTTCCCTCTCTCCTCCCTTTTCCCTGCACCTTTCTTCAAGTTCTATAAAGCAGAAGAATTTTCCTGCACTCTGTTCTAAAAATTTTTAGGGACACATGAGATTTTTGGGGGAGGGGAACATTCCCCCAGTTCCCCTCCATGGATCCTCCTTTGCTATTATCCGATCGTTTTTCATGGAGCCTTTCTTCAAGTTCTATAAAACAGAATTTTCCTGCTCTCTTTTCCAAAAATGTTTAGCTACACATACGATTTTGGGGGGTGGGGAACATTCACTCAGTTCCCCTCCGTGGATCTAACTGCCTCTGGTATTGTCTGATCGCTTCTCCTGGAGCCTTTCTTCGAGTTCAAGTTCTATAAAACAGAATTTTCCTGCTGTCTGTTCTAAAAATTTTTAGGTACTCATGAGACCACGAGACAATGTTCCCCTTCCTCTAAAATCGGAGGAGGGGAACATTCCTCCAGTACCTCTACGTAGATCCCCTTTTGCTGTTGTCTAATTGCTTTTCCTGGTGCCTTAGTTCACGTCTTGCAAAATGGAAGAATTTGCCTATACTCTGTTTTCTGAACAGTTTTAGGCACATTTGCGATTTTGTTTTCTGTGAACGGGGGAGGGGGGGGGAGCATTCACGTGGTTCTTCTCTTTAGAACCGCTTTTTAATTCTCTCCTCGCTTTTCCTGAAACCTTTCTTCTAGTTCAAGTTCTAAAAACGGAAGAATTTTCCTGTATTCTGTTTTGAAAAATTTTAGGTACACTTAGGGTTTTGGTGGGGGAACGTTCCCCCAGTTCCCCTCATGTGGATCCGCGCCTGGGTTCGGGGCATGGGTGGCAGCTCTTTAGTTCCCTCCCACTCAGAGGAAAAAATTAAAAATGATATTTAAAGTCCTTCTTCTAAACCTAATTATTTTACTTCATCAAAAAACAATATTCTCTTGACAATTCATTTATTTCGCTCAGCACAAGTGTGAAGTCTCAGAATCTTTTTCTTTCCTTCTATCATGATCTCTTAATTTTGTTTTTATTTCTTGTTTACAGTGCCCGATCTACGGGATCATGTCGCGGGGAGGAAAATTTTGAGGGTAACAGAGAGTTTAGGATGACTAATAATTACCTTTTCAGGACTCCAATTTCGAAAGCTTTAAGAAGAAAGCCACTTTCAAACAATTTCTGGATGGTAACCCTTTCCCCTCTCTTGTCTAACATCACCAAAGAGAGCCTTAAAATGTGGTTTTAGGATTTGTGCTTTAAGAATTTCAGCATCTTCCTTCTCCTGCTAGCAACAAAAATTGCTTAAATTTGAGTTTTTAGACCCTAAATTCCAAAACATCCAGAGCAAGCCCTTGAACCACCTCGGTTTCAAAAAAATTCCAAAGGAGAATACCCACCTACTTCCCTAGTTTCTCAACACTCTGGAGAAAAGGCACCAAACCACCCCACTTTCCCTAAAGTTAGAATTAAAGATAGCCTGCATCTTAAAGATTTTGGTTTCTAACACTTGGCGATGCAAACCTGTATCCCCCCACCCCACCCGATAACGTCTCCAGCGATAATCTAAAACCACGGTTTGAAACGAAGTCAGAATTGTTTCTGGGGGAGTTTAGACCCTCATTCCTTTCTCCAATCATCCCACATAGCTTGAAATTTTGTTTTCAGCTCTACCATGGGATCGATCCCTCAAACCCTTTCCTCCCAAAGACATCCTGAAATTGACTTCAGTTTTATGCCCAATTTCAGGAAAGAACCCCTTCCCCTTTCCTCTATTGTTATGAAACAACCAAAATTTCCTTTTTTTTTAAGGCTTGAATAGCTGAAAGTTTTAGTACCCTAAGTCCTTTAAATTTCCTAAAATACCTTAAAATTGACTTCATTTTGGAAAAAAAAATCCAGAGAAAACCCAATTCTCCATTCCCCAAACTTTGCTTTAGTAATTTTTAGTTCAGTTTTGAAACTTTTCGGACCCAAAGTAGCTTTTCTCCTTCCACGAAGAAAGATCAACTAAAATTGCGTTTTTAAGACTTCAATTGGGAGAAATTTCTGGAAAGCAACTTAACTTTAACTTTACTTACTTAACGCAACTTAAACTTTTTTTTTTTTTGCATAGTTACCTAAATTTAAATATTTCAAATGGACCATTTCCTTTTGCATGTTAATATCAGCTATACCTTCACCACATTGTTGCTATAGTCTGTTTCCAATCTAACTTGGCACTGAAGGGAAAGGTAGAGATGTGCTACTCCGCGTTGAGTAGATAGCTTAAATTTGGAAATTGGGTGTGGTTGAGACATGTATATGAAGCTGTTATGTGTTAAATATTTTTAATTTGTAAGTATTTGATTATGAAAGGAAAATTAAAGCACTAACTCGACTTCTGTCTTGACGAAGACTTGAGTTTTCGAGGTTAACCATGGCGTTCTTCCTGTAGACCCGCAAACCCCCAGAACTCGCTTCTCCCCACTGCGTATCACCCAGAAGAAAACATCTGATTGTCATTATGACTCTTAAATGATGATGTGGTCAAAGCATTTCCGCCTGGTCTCATTTATGCTTTCCATCATTATTTCCAAGCAATTGAATAATTTTTTAAAAAGTTCCCAATTATTTATTTGCTGCAATTGCAAACACATCGGGATTTCTTTTTCTTTGGATTTGAGATTTATTACTTGGTAGTTTTAAATAGCTTTCGTTTTAATAAGCCGGAACTTCCAAGAATATAACGAATACTTGTTGTGCGAAAGGGTACATTACAAATCCTTGCTACAGCAAGTTTTTTTTTTTTTTTTTGGATCTTTTGAAAAGTTTATGGAGGGGAAAAAAATGCTCTCACGTGTGTACTGATTATACGAATTTACACCAATGAACTTCCGGATGAAATTTTTACTTTTTCATTTTAATATTTGAAATATACCCCCCCCCCCTCCAGGTTTAGAACCCTTGCCTAACATTAAATTTTTATAGGAAGTGAATTTACTCACTCCCAAAGTGTACATATTAAGTAGGCTACATTAACTGCGCTATGAAAAGTAAAATACTTCTTAATAAATTGAGGTTTTGGGTTAATTATTTACTTTCACACTCATGCAAAATTGAGAGCCATAACTTTTCGATTACTTTCAAGTACTTGCATAAATAAGTTTAGCTTAAAATTGAATCGCTTTTCAAAAATTCGCAATGCAGTAATAGCTAATCCTTTCCATGAAGTCTCTTAAGTTTTTTTACATCTTTGATCTTTACCGTTATTTCTAGAATGTTTTAAAGTAAAACGTCTACACAGGGTTGAAGTATATTATTTTAGATAATAGAACAACGGGGTGATTGTGACTCCATGAAAAAATACCTGAACTTTTTTCCAAGAAGAAAAAGTTTTGATGGGCATACATATACACAATACGTGTATGCACACATTTATATACATAATTATTTGTTGGGGCTAAAACTCAAAGTTTTAATTGGACTTAATATGTTCATGTGCATGGAGAGAATTAAATTCTTTTAATTTTTCTCATTTCTAAAAATTTTTCAAAGAATGTTTTATTTTCCTCCATTGTATCTGAATCCTTAACCATTTATTACATTCATTTTCTAAAAGTGCATAAATATTTCAGAATTAAATAAGTTTGGGGCAAAAGGGGCAGCATGTATTATGATCACTGCGCAATAGGGCTAGGCGATATCCGAATTTTTTATGCCACGATATATCGCTCTCCAAATATCGATATTTTCGATATATATAAGTCATTAAATTCAACATTTAATGGGGGGGGGGGGACTGTAAAGCCTATTGCATAAGCATCTACAACAGAGAAAAGCCATAGGCCATCTTGGTGAATAAATATTTTAGCAATTTAATCTAATAATATAGTTACAGCAAAGATTTTCATGTGTTTGTTGCGGGGGAGGGGGGGGGGGGGTCATGAAGCAGATTATACCACAGAAACTTTTGGAGAAATTAATTTAGAAGAATTTAAGTCTTTTTATTAGTGGGTGGCAATTCTTGAGGGAAAAGGGGGCTTGGTAAAATTGAGGGGCAAGGGCGTATATAAGGAAGGGGCTGAGGGGGCCTGGGCCCCCTCCAAAATCTGGGGAAAAAGTAAATAAAGGTTGTTATTATTTGGCTTTAGTTTGCTCACAAATAACTTCCGAACTTTCAGCTACAGAACAATAATAATACAATAATGATAGGGATAATACTAATACGTTATATAAGGGATTTCTGAACTGGATGGCTCAGGAAGAGGTGAAGAGTGCCGCGAAGTGACCCTGGTAATAATAATCCTCATATAAATAATAGCAAATGATAGAGTAACGCTGACGTCATCAACAATGAAACTTGCGCCACGATATGATAGTTTGATATTTTTTGGTAATATTTGACATGCAGGGAAATGCTTTATTTTGACAGGGCTGAACTGGATCCGGTAACTCGACTGTTTTACTGGTAAGACTCATTTTAGGAGAATGAAGAAACGTAAAAATCGTGGACAATGAAAGCTATCTACTGGAGTTTAGGGTTAATCCACTGGAGTTAGGGTTAAAATTTCACCTATCAAACCACCACCAAACAGGCAATTACTTCGCTCAAATGTAGAATCAATTTGCACCCGTTATACCTTGACGGGCGATTTTCTAGTATGTAATAAAACTAGACTATAGGGTGTCGTGAGAAAATTTTAATTCTTTAAAGGATGCCGCGAATCGTTAGAGTTTAGGAACCTTCTGCGTTAGAGGGCACCAGTCAATGGTGTTCAGAAGGAGTCAGGGAATCTGTCTCTTTCTCAAGAAAAGAGCGTGTCTTGGGATAGCGAAGTAATTTTTTAAAAAAGAAAAGCAAATAATGCGGGGGAGAAAATCTCAATTCTTTCAAAAAGAAAACTTTAAATTAAAAACGTTTAACAGATGCGTATTATTGCTTAGCAAATTAATTTCCCCTCTCTTTCTTTCACTATCCCCCCCTCCCCCACTTTTTTCTTGTCTATTTGAAAAGAAGAATCTTCAAAATGTTTCTCTCCTTAACTTTCGTCCCCTGCAAGAAATTTAAAATAAGTTTTAGTTGTTTGGTTGGAGTAATATTGGAAAATTGATGTCCTAAAAACGCATTTATTTAGGCGTTTTTCAGACAGCAATTTTAAAATATTGCTAGAGGAGAGTCCTAGAACGGCCATCCTCACTACCAAAAATAGTCTGATATTGTGCTCTTTAAGATTTCAATTTTGAAAAGTTTCGGAAAGAAATCCTTAACCTCTCCTTACCTCTAAACGACTCCATTCTCGAGAGATAACCTGAAATTGCGTTTTACCTTTCAAGGGAAATTGCGCTTTACCTTTCTTCCCGAACTCTTCCTTTCCAAAGATTGCTTAATGTTGGGACAAAATCTGAATTTCTTATGAAAAAAAATCTTAAAAATAAAAATTTCAAAAGTTACTGACTATTATTCAGGTAATTACGAGCATAAGCTCTTATTTCTTTCATGCCCCCCTCCCGCCCCCATTTTTTTTCTTTTTTCTAGTCTGTCTAAAAATAAGTCTTCAAAATGCTACACTTCGTACACCCCCCTCCCCAAAAAAAAAACCCTAAAAGAGCGTCTCAAATCTTGTTTTTATT